>NC_038044.1:35479589-35685803 GCF_002211085.1 Panicum hallii
ACTCACTTAATAGAAATTATAGAGTTCAAAACTTAGTTTCAAACAAAACTGGTTTTGTAATTTTTGGAATTTCCTACACTTCTCTATTGAATTTACAAGCTAAAAATATCACTCACATGAAATAATGAACACCCATCCACTTCTATTCTAAATAGAGTACAAACTATCTATTTTCACAGCATGGTCATAAAACAAAAGTGATAGAATTTGAAATGAAGATTCAAGTACAACTGGTTTCATATTTTTTTTGAATTTTCTACGATTTTCTAGGGATTTTCAAAGTTCAGCACATCACTTCACATGAAACAATAAACACCTTTACACACAGGTCCTCGAACTGTACTGTTCTCATGAGTCTAGACTTCGCAGAAAACACCCTGAACTTGTTTTAATTGCTGCACAAGGTCCCTCACCTGCAAACAGAGCAGAGGAGGCGCTTGGGGAGGTCGGTCCCGGTGGAAGCAAGCCATGCCGGCGGTCGGGGAGCTCGAGCAGTACACCGGAAACTCCTTTTGGTGATCAGGAAGCAAGGAGAATGGCCACAAGGGAGACATCGGCGTGGGGGGGGGGGGGGAAACTCAGAGGAGCAGAGCAGCTCCGGCCGTGCGCTCTGCGCCTGCACCTGGCCGAGCCGCTCGCGCCTGAGCTGCACCGCCAGCGCTACGCGCCTAAGCCTGGCGCCGCCACGCCGCAGCTGCCGCATCCTGCGCGCTGCGCCGAGCCGCGCCGCCAGCGCTACCGCCCGCTGCGCCTCCGCCCGCGCGTCTGCGCTCTGCCGCTCGCCCTCCTGGCCGGGCGCCTGGCCTAGGGTCGGCTCCGCGCTCCGCGCGCCCCCGCCTGGGCCGCTGGCTCTCACGCACGCGCAGCGCCCAGCCGAACCACCGCCAGCCCGCGCGGCCGCCTGCCGTCGCCTGCCCGGGGCCGCACAGCGCCGAGCCGCGGCTGCGCCGTGCGCCGGCTCCTGTGCGCTCGCCAGCTTGCTCCCGCGCTAGGAGCTGGCTCGCCCGCTGTCGCCCAGGGCAGGAGCGCCTCTGGGCGCCGCCCTGCTGTCTGTGCCGTGGAGGGGAGAGAGAGGGAGGGCGTGAGGAAGAGGAGGAAGGGGAAAAATGGAATTGGACCGAACGGCCGCCGGTGGGAAAAAGAGATAAGGCGCCAGAGGAGGAGCTGAGGAGGTTGTGGCGCGTGGAATTTTTGCAGCTGGAGGTGGCAATCGGAACAGCGGTGAACTGCAGCAGCAGGAGGTGGCGAGAACGGCGGTAGAGCGGTGGGCTGCAGAACACAGAACAGAGGAGTGCCAAAGTAGGAAGAGAAAGGGGATTTTCCCAGGGACTGGTTTGTAATTTTAGAAATCTACAGGGACCTCTTGGTAACAACAAATTTAACTACTGTTCTAAGGCTCAAACATAGATGTGACCAAAATGAAAGTTGTACAACTTTTCGAACTCTACAACTTTGTTTTAGGGTTTGATCTCTAAACTTAAATATGAAGTTTTTATTTTAAGACTTGGACTAAACTTGAATTTTATAAAATCTTTGTCATTGTTAGTGTAAATTACATATAACCGTGGGTCTATTCGCAAATTGCTATGTAAGTCATAATTACTTACATTATTACCCTTTGACCTCTAGTAATTTTTGGAAGTTACTTTTGTGAATCACCTATTTTGCATAAAAGGACCTGTACTTTTGTAAAATTACATACATACCCCTATTTCCTCAACTTTACACAAAAGTTTTACACTAACAAGCCATACACTTCACACTATCAAAATATAAGTCTAACATTACAAATACACGAACTATCACAGCCTTCCCCCTAAAAAGAATCTCGTCCGAGATTCGGACGAAAGACTCTTAAGGGAAGAGAAGCAAATCACCCATCAAATGCGACAGGAAGCAAACACACCAGAGAAGTAAAGGCCGTTGGAGTATGATAAGAATAGTATAACGAAAAGCATGGATAGATTGTACATAGATGAGTTTAACGAGAAAAGATAATGAAAGGTAATCAAGTTCTCATAGAGTTGAAATTTCAACACGGGGACGATAAATGTCGGCGACATTCATCACAAGATATGGATAATAAGTGAGGATAGCACAGAGATTGATAAGTGATGTGTGAAATGTTCCTGCTCAGAATTTATTACCTGAATAATTTGAATGATGTTGATTGCAAAACATGCCTATTTATACCAATGCAATCAAGGAATAGTGACAAAATGCTCCAACCCTGATCGTGATGCACTGATGAGATGCATGATTGCAATGATGATGCAATACGAGGATGGAGATTCAATGCAACGATGATGTATAAGACACAATGCAATTATCATGATGCTGACCAATTGATGCATACCTTATGATGCAAGGAGGATGATACTTGCAACGTATGCACATATGAAATGCATGAAGATGATGCATACCTTATGAGTTGATGATGCATATGACTCGCGTCTTACAACCGTTCTTTCGTAACTAACACCTGGGTAGTTTTATATCTTAAGCAAGGATCAAATGTTAGACACTAGTAAGGTTGTAGCGGGGTTACGTCACATGTACTAGTCACCAGTGCGCCCCTAATGGCTCAATCATATGGCTGCAGCGCACATGAGGCCTTAGGTTCCGACACGGCATCATGGTCATGTGATTAAACACCACCACAAAAGAGAATAGCAACCTTGTAATGTCAAGAGTAACAAGATAGATCCTAAGAAACCCAAGACAACCCGAGGTTGTATTGGAAGCGCATTCGTAAATTAACCTACGGATTTCGACGATGATGCAACACCATGTACTAACCAAAGATGGTATATGTTATGATGCATAACTTTTGTCGGGAGGATTGTATTCAAAAAGTAATTATGGTCATACATCTTTTTAATTTATCCAAAATCATCTGAGCAAAAATTTGAAGGTGCAACGTTCAGATGTTGCAACTGGAATAGCCAACAAGATACGGTACAACATCAGGAGAGGATAGATAGATCACTAGATGATGGATTGAAAGGTTCGATGATAGTTATCAAGGTTTAACCATCAAAGGAGAAGTTCAATGGTTCTGCCGAAATAGATTTAAAGCAAAATCAAGGATTTGATTTGGCTATCAAGCCAAGATCAATGATAGGGTTCAAACATAACCCAGTTCACTTGATTCACAAAAGGCGTTTTCAACTCTAGATTAACCTAGCAGATTATGTTGGCTCCTACCACACAAAGTCAAAGCAGGCATTCAGATACAAGCACATATTCCGTACATCAACATAACAACCAAGGCAATCAAAGCAATCCAAGATGACATGATGCATGCACGTTTCTACACGTCCTCACAAACAAAAATAACTGCCAAGTAACCTTGTCTTACGTGATTAGTTACGGTGGCACAATACATACGTCTCTCACTATTAACTAGTCGATAAACCCTATCCGTCCTAGTTTCGTATTCGTGGTTAGTGTACCTGCAGAAAACCACAATATATATCCAATGAACCTTTCATGCCAGCATGTCATGAAAGCGTCCCCAATCATTACTGTTCACTATAGAAACAGCATCTGTACAATTACCGCCGTACAGACAACGTTAGCATACGTTATCGAGATAACGTATTACGGGGTACCGCAAAATGCGGGGGTATGAACTGCGATCGCCATACCCTGCGCCGAACCATATACTCCCAATGCAGTCAACCGAGGTTGGTACATTGGCAGCATCTCAAGTAGGCCACTGCTTGAGAAACAGCGTTCGGTTCGCATCACCGACGGGAAGGCCAAGCTCCCTCAGTTGGCTGAGGATCCTTACCTTCTTACCTCCGTTCGTAGGTGTCGTTACAGAATGTAAGGTTGGGTTGTGCATAAATTTAAGTTTTGACAGAAACGTAATGCTGGTAGTTAGAGTTATATATACATATATTATAGCCACCTCTATTTCCCTTATAAGCATTACCCTAGGGCTTTACGTACTAAGCATAATCCTTAACGGATTCAATGTAGTTTTATCAAATACTTTGTTGGTCAATCTTTTATACTGAAAGCATTTTTAAGGTAAAATGTATCTCCAGAGTAACCTTATAGCTCTGATACCAGCTGTGGCAGAACCAACCTGAATTATACCGGCTCAAGTACGCGAGTCCTCAATGAAGGGCTACCTCGCACTTCAAACGGTATAAAACTATTGGTCTGTCGGGTAACGTCCCGATGAACCACCGAACGCAGGATCCAACAAGGTACCTCACACGAAGGTGAGTCCAGAATACAATGCCAAAATAATTTACACCACAGGCAGTTATATTATAAAAATATACAAATAACATTTGTTCTCACTGAGGAGAATTTATTACAACACAAGTTCAAGTTTCTGATTAAAGCAGCGGAGTTTGAAAAGCGTAGTGAATATACACGACGTCATTACAGATACTATGCTAGCCCTGGCATAATATCATTCGGCGGAGTCGGTGTTGGCCGGGGACGGATCCCATTCCACGGACCAACCATCAGGCAAAGGGTAAGGCCATGGTGTAATGAATTCGGGCTCCTCAGAAGGATTACCTGAAGTAAATAAATGAAAGCAAGGCTGAGTATACTAATACTCAACAAGACTACCCGGAATTGGGTATATCTTAGCCCATAACTAGACTCATGCTGGCTTTTAGCTTTGGGTAGGGTTTTCAGCTGAAAAGCAACAAAGAGTAGATCCTTATTTTCAAATTTTAGCTTTCAGGTTCTAGTTGAATTAACCATTCTAGGTAAGCACCTATAACTATCCCAAGATGGTAGAATCTTTACTCAAACATCATCTTTAATAATCACATGATTACTCTTGTTACTCTATGTGATAAAGGGGATAAGCAGTCTCATACATCGTGAGAGGCGGACGATTCTGAATCGAGATTCAACCCTTGCAAGGTAAACTAACACACACGCTTGGAAAACCATAGGGTCGTTCCGAAGCAACCGTTTGCCTTTCATTCCGACTCGTGGATCAGGGCCACCATAAGCGACTGCAGGTCATATGCACTACAAAAGTGCAGGACGTACGTCTGTAGCGCGACTACAAAACCCGTACTCCTGGTTGCCCAGCAACACATATGCCTACACGTCGAACTAAGTAACCAAAAGAAGCAAATACATGTGGTGGGTGGTATGTCCACTCCTCGGGCCGATCGGTTACTAGGCTTACCGCTTACCATATTTCACGGCATGTGGTTAGTACTTTCAAACGCTTAACCACCGCTACCACACACTGCGACCTTAACAATTCATCTACACAGACGGGTATCATCTTGACCATGATACCTCATAAAACTCCCGTCCGGCATCCTTATAGTGATAGCAGGAATGTAAACATTACAATTCCTATATCGCGCGAGTGACAGGAAATCACTCGACTTCTACCGGTCCTATAAGCAGAGCAGCTAGTCGGACTCCAGTTCTAGTGTTCAATACAGTGGTTCCTAGAATAATGCAACTAAGTTTCCAAACAACTCCTAAGAACCTAATGCATAAAGAGATATATATAAATAATATAGGTTGCAGTGTAATAAGGTAGGGGTTATGTCCGGGGCTTGCCTTTATTGGTGGGTCTGAAGTCAGTAAGTCAATATCTTCCGAACTTTGGTTCGGGACTTCAGATAATCCCGCGACGAAGTTCCCGGGGTCTTCAGAATAACTTCCTTCTGGTTCCGGGATTAGTTGGTAATTTCCGTCGGCGAGAGTGGTCGAATCTATATGATATGCAAGATGGAGTTTAATGAATGCATACACTTTCGTTTCAATTCACGATAAAGTTGCAATCCAAATAAAAGAACATTACATTTCGACAAACAACCTAACTACCCTGTACTGGGCAGTCATTTATCGAGTATTAACTAAACTAACTAGTCTCGTTAAGCAACAGGGTGGTTTACCCTAAACATCTATACTAACTTCATTAGGTAGCATGTTTGGTTATCTAATTGGTTGGTGTATGGTTCTTGGCCTTAACCGATGAGGATGAATCAGGTTTAGTTGACTGATGTGCTTTGGTCGTGTCTAATAGAGGCGTGTCTACTGTATAATCTTATTGATCTAGGGTTGTGTACTTTGGTCTGGGTAGCCGATTGACAAGTGCACTGGTTTTCTAATTGATCGATGCAAACATCGATCACTTTAGTAGAGGGATGTTTCCTAAAGCGGCTGTGTCCTAGCTAATCTGTGTGAGCATCGATGTACTTAACTGATCGCGCGCGTACCAGCATAGCGGATCCATGCTTTAGCAAAACTAGTCGATCAGTGATTTGACCTTCTAGCTGATTTAGTGTATCGGCACATTCGCTGATTTATACATCGGGTAGAATTAGTTGAGTGATGTATCGACATAGCTAGTTGACTAAAGCAAGTAACTAGCCGATGGTGTATTGATAGACTAGTCAAACTATGTAACCGTACGGTCTGTGTCTCAGCGTATTCAGCCGATTGGTGGATCAGCTGTGTAGCCGGTTTTCATCCTTAATGTTCTCCCATATCTACTGGGGCATATCAGCTGCGTAGCTGATTGTCCTATTCTGCACTGGTTGTGCCTAACTAAGATGTGCTTAAGTGTTATCTTAGGTAACTAGATGTGGTTACATCGGCTGGATTACGCCAACACAACAATTGAGTGCCGTACAGCCGATGGGGTTATCTAAGTTAAATCTATTTCAAGAATTAGGTGTAACAGAACACTAATATTAAACTAGGTTGGTGAGACCACAAGTGCGGAATTAGACTAAAGAGAATGTGGTTGAGGGTATGTAACTGGTAAGCATACAGCCGATCTCTCAGCCGATAAATCGGCTGATAATAGTGTGTGGATAAAGATGGGAAAACTAAGGATTGACCGGCCATATTTGACCGCTATGGGAAACAACTGGAATTGGCTTAGATCAATGGGTAACCGAATTCTAAGATCGTGTGTGCATCGACTATGTGCAGCCGATACGTTATCTAAATCGGATGGCTAGCTGATCACTGTGCGCATCAGCATAGCCGATTTGTGTTTTTAGTGAACTAGTCGATCTGTGAACATCGGCATGCTAGTTGATCAGGGTATGTAACTATTGTGCATTGGTAAACTAATCGAGAGTGTGAACATTGGCCGAGCTAATATGTGTGAAGGCGTTAGATTGGTGAATCGGCACAAGTAGCCGATTCCCTATGCTGTACTGGCTGTGCTTAGCTGACAATTACATTCTCTATTGGATGTGCCTATCCTACTCTTGACTAGAGTGTTAACCGAAGTAATTAGTGTTTGATTGGTTCGATTTTACCAACAAAACAACCGATTGACGTATCGTCAACACGGTTGTCTAGATTGGACTGGGTCGATTAGGGCACTAACATTGAATCGGACCGATAGGGTGGTTAACATCGGCCGAGGGGCTTTTGCCGGTAGAGAAGAAGTCAAAAGGTTTATGGCCGATGGGTCCTACAGACCTGTAGCCAAAAAGGTATATGGCCGATAGGGTCGTGCCTATCGAAAATCAGCTGAACTAGTAACCGATTGCTAAGCCTAGTTACAAAGGTATATTAACTAAATAGTCGATACACGAGGTAGACTAGGACCTTTACATAGGAAGGGGCTTTAACAATATTGCAATCAAGACTGAAGTAAAGGCATAAGCATCCATATGAATAAAAGGTTAATCAATCATCACAAAAAGTCTGCTATAGGGGCAGTAAATACATTAGCCATGGTGCACAATTTATCTTTAGTCAATCTATGGCAAGGACTTTAGCTACCAATAGCTAATAAGTTTAGTGTCATATAAACAGTAGGCTAAAAATAATTCAAACATTTTACTTCGAATTAGACCTTATTTAAAGTTGCACAACAAGTCTAATTTAGATTTAAACAAGCGGCACAAGAAAACACATTGTAATAACAAGCAAACATGACTGAACATAGCTTAGCTATTCCTTCTATAAACAAATTGAATTGATTAATCTTAAAAGAATTTAAGTTACAAAACAAAATTAGGTTTGAAAATTCCACATCAATTCATACTTAATCTATAAAAATTGTATAACAAAAATCATGATCTACAAAGTTAATACGTAGGAGCTATGAATTTTACACTCTCTCTTATATTAGATTTAACATAGATTCTAAACTATTTGGTTTCATATCAAACTCACTTAATAGAAATTATAGAGTTCAAAACTTAGTTTCAAACAAAACTGGTTTTGTAATTTTTGGAATTTCCTACACTTCTCTATTGAATTTACAAGCTAAAAATATCACTCACATGAAATAATGAACACCCATCCACTTCTATTCTAAATAGAGTACAAACTATCTATTTTCACAGCATGGTCATAAAACAAAAGTGATAGAATTTGAAATGAAGATTCAAGTACAACTGGTTTCATATTTTTTTTTGAATTTTCTACGATTTTCTAGGGATTTTCAAAGTTCAGCACATCACTTCACATGAAACAATAAACACCTTTACACACAGGTCCTCGAACTGTACTGTTCTCATGAGTCTAGACTTCGCAGAAAACACCCTGAACTTGTTTTAATTGCTGCACAAGGTCCCTCACCTGCAAACAGAGCAGAGGAGGCGCTTGGGGAGGTCGGTCCCGGTGGAAGCAAGCCATGCCGGCGGTCGGGGAGCTCGAGCAGTACACCGGAAACTCCTTTTGGTGATCAGGAAGCAAGGAGAATGGCCACAAGGGAGACATCGGCGTGGGGGGGGGGGAAACTCAGAGGAGCAGAGCAGCTCCGGCCGTGCGCTCTGCCGCCTGCACCTGGCCGAGCCGCTCGCGCCTGAGCTGCACCGCCAGCGCTACGCGCCTAAGCCTGGCGCCGCCACGCCGCAGCTGCCGCATCCCTGCGCGCTGCGCCGAGCCGCGCCGCCAGCGCTACCGCCCGCTGCGCCTCCGCCCGCGCGTCTGCGCTCTGCCGCTCGCCCTCCTGGGCCGGGCCGCCTGGCCTAGGGTCGGCTCCGCGCTCCGCGCGCCCCCGCCTGGGCCGCTGGCTCTCACGCACGCGCAGCGCCCAGCCGAACCACCGCCAGCCCGCGCGGCCGCCTGCCGTCGCCTGCCCGGGGCCGCACAGCGCCCGAGCCGCGGCTGCGCCGTGCGCCGGCTCCTGTGCCGCTCGCCCAGCTTGCTCCCGCGCTAGGAGCTGGCTCGCCCGCTGTCGCCCAGGGCAGGAGCGCCTCTGGGCGCCGCCCTGCGCTGTCTGTGCCGTGGAGGGGAGAGAGAGGGAGGGGCCGGTGAGGAAGAGGAGGAAGGGGAAAAATGGAATTGGACCGAACGGCCGCCGGTGGGAAAAAGAGATAAGGCGCCAGAGGAGGAGCTGAGGAGGTTGTGGCGCGTGGAATTTTTGCAGCTGGAGGTGGCAATCGGAACAGCGGTGAACTGCAGCAGCAGGAGGTGGCGAGAACGGCGGTAGAGCGGTGGGCTGCAGAACACAGGAACAGAGGAGTGCCAAAGTAGGAAGAGAAAGGGGATTTTCCCAGGGACTGGTTTGTAATTTTAGAAATCTACAGGGACCTCTTGGTAACAACAAATTTAACTACTGTTCTAAGGCTCAAACATAGATGTGACCAAAATGAAAGTTGTACAACTTTTCGAACTCTACAACTTTGTTTTAGGGTTTGATCTCTAAAACTTAAAATATGAAGTTTTATTTTAAGACTTGGACTAAACTTGAATTTTATAAAATCTTTGTCATTGTTAGTGTAAATTACATATAACCGTGGGTCTATTCGCAAATTGCTATGTAAGTCATAATTACTTACATTATTACCCTTTGACCTCTAGTAATTTTTGGAAAGTTACTTTTGTGAATCACCTATTTTGCATAAAAGGACCTGTACTTTTGTAAAATTACATACATACCCCTATTTCCTCAACTTTACACAAAAGTTTTACACTAACAAGCATACACTTCACACTATCAAAATATAAGTCTAACATTACAAATACACGAACTATCACATCGGGGGCCTCGACTTGTTCCTGGCCACCAGCTCCGGTTTCGACTTGTTGGAGCTCGGGAGGCGGCAAGTCAGGCAGCGTCGCGTCCGCCTCGGGGGTTGGCTCTGCGAGCGTCGACTCTTCGGGGGCCGACGGCTCAGGGGCTGGAGCTGCCGTGATTGGCCCCGCGCTTGAAGATTCTTCTCGGGTCGCTGACCCGGGGGCTGGGGTAGTCGAGGCCGGCGTTAGCTGGAGGTCCGCGGCGTTTGCAGCTCTAACGAAGTCGAAGTCAGTCAACGCACAAGTCGCAAGATCACAATGTTTATTGTGCAACCAGAGGCAGACTTACAGTATAGATTTCTTCTTGATGGCCTTTTCATCTGCACGGCCTGTCGTGGCGCTTCCGTTGCGGGCGGTGGGGTTTCACCAGCCAATGGCGCGGTCCCCGCCACAGCAATGGTGATGGCTGCGGCGGCCGATGGAGCTATTTCTTCTTCTTCAGGTTTGGCCCGGGAGGAGGCGGCGGAAGGACTACAGGGAGACAATGTAAGCACGACACAATATCAACATGTAGCAATACAACAAAGCAGCAAGCTCTTACCCGGCAGATTCGAGTTTCTGCGCCTTTCGCTTGCGCACCAACCGACGGCCTTGCGGCACCAGCAGCAAAGCGCCGGTCAACTCCATGCCTGGCTCGAAGGAGTTGTCTCGACGCGCTTCTCCTTCAGCTCCCTCCTCCGCCTGGGAGCTCACATCCTCTGTGGACCCGCTGCTGTGCTGAGCTGCAGCAATGCGAGCCCTTTTCGCCTCAACAGCGGCGCTGGCGAGGAGGTGGTCAGGCTGGGGGATATCGGGTCGCGGCGGGTAGCTGCGGTACAATTCTGTGTGTCCCTGCGGAAGGTTCTTCAGTCAGTAATGAAGTAACAGAGGTTGATTCCAACAAAAAGAAGTCGAATACTTACCGGTTTGGGCGGATTTCGCGCGGAAAACAACTTAGGCACATACGGCATGGCGTCCACATCCAGTAACACCCGCTGGACTCGCTGGAGTGCAGCTTCGTTTGATAATTCCTCTGCGCACATGCGAGAAAGATCAGCAGTGCCTGTGTACTTGAATCCAAGTCGGTGGCGTTGTTGGATTGGCTGGACGCGACGTTTGAAAAAGGAGAACATGACGGAAGCACCGGTCACTCCCTTCATCTTCTGTGCCTCTATAATGTCCAGCAATTCCCTGACTTGATCCATGTCTCCACTGGAAGGTTCAAGATTCCACTCCGGCCTCACTACAGGCGGTCCGTTTGATTTCGCTGGGAGTTGGGGAGCATGGTTCTCGATATAAAACCAGTGATTTTTCCACCTAGGAAGGTTGGAGGGGAATTTGTATGATAGATATTTGTCGCCGGCCTGCTGACGTAGTTGGATACCGGCGCCCCCTGCAACGGAAAGGTTTTTTGTTGTGGGTTGTGGTTTGATACGGAAGAGGAAGCGGAAAAATCCCAGTGGGGTTCGATTCCGAGGAAAGCTTCACAGAAATAGATAAAAATCGAAATGTGGCAGATGGAATTCGGGTTGAGGTGATGGAGCTCAAGCCCGTAGTAATAAAGAAGGCCGCGGAAGAAAGAAGAAGAGGGGAGGGCCAATCCCCGTTCGTCAAAATGGAGAAATGTGACGATTTCATCAACATTTTCCATGGGGAAAGGTTCACCGTAAGAGGGGCGCCAGTTGACAAGGTTCTTCTCTTGGAGCAACCCCTCAGAAACTCCACGGTCGACGGCTGCGCCTCCTTCTTCTTCCTTTCGATCTCTGACTTCTTGGGTGCCATCTCCGATTCGCTTGCCATGAGATGCTCGGGGGCTGCGGGGAGAGGGGCGGGGAGATCGGGGTGGGGGGATTTCTTTGGGGGGACGGCGATGGCGCTTGGCTCTGATTGGGGACGGCGGCGGCGCTTGGCTCTGATTGGGGATTTTGGTGGCTCTTGGCAAAACGCAGATTGAAAGCACAGTTTTTCTCACTGTTACCGCAGGGTTAAATAACCAGCGGGGTGGGAAAAGTTATTGTTCCGAAGTTCAAGAGTCGCTTTTTGAGAATATTCCGAAGATGAGGGGTCATTTGGTGGACTGTTTGGATTAAATATTCGATTAATCATTTTTTCAGGGCTAATTAGCCCGAAAAAAGGGGTTTTCCGAATTCATGATCTAATTTCCATCATTTGTATCATCATTTTGGTAATTTCTCAAGTTGTCATTTTTTAGCCTGCATGCCACGGTTTTCGGATCCTTGTCTCCAAATTTGTGGGATCTGGATTCAAGGCTCGGGGGCTGCGGGATACATGGCATCGACTACTTATTTTCAAATTTCTTTGAAGGATAAGGAGGATTACAGACTAATGGGATCCTCAGCCTGATTCTCCGATTCAACCTAAGGCTCGGGGGCTACTCCATATGGAGTGCAATTTTTAAATCACACACCATAACAAAAATTCAGGGCATGAGCACCTCATAGCTTCGATGCAGCCAAGCAAGTACTCGAAGAAGAACTTCAAGACGAAGCTTTAGAAGAAGTCGAAGACTGCTTCGAAAGTACTCGATAAGCCTGCAGTACTCAGCTACGAAGAGCTCGGGGGCTTGTCAGACCCGGGGCCACGGGACTGGGTACATAACGTAGTTTAAAGAGGTTTAAGAGATTAAGTCCGTCTTATCTCTTATTCATCTTGTTTATCTCTTATTTATTCTGTTTAAATAGGAGATAAGACTAACCGATACAAGGAGAGTCTACTCGAGATATGTTCTGGTACGATTCCTTAGCTGGTGTTGGTTAGTATCTTTGTAACCCTGCCCTCTCGGATATATAAGGGAGAACAGGGACCCCTCTCAAAACATGATCTCTAGATCATTCTACACCAAAGGCAATACAAACCACCATACAGGACGTAGGGTATTACACACCTTGCGGCCCGAACCTGTCTAAATCTTGTGTTTCTTGCACCTTCAAGTTCCTGATCTCGGCGTCTCCTCACCCAAAACTTACCACCTTGGGTATACCCTCGGTGGGCAGCCGGTTAAACACCGACATTGTGTGATTGTTTGTGTGTCGTAGCCGACGGTGTGACCGAGGAGGAGCAGTACCGCGAGCCGGAGCCTGAAGACCCATACCTCGCCGAGGAGCTTCTGAAAGGCTTTGAGGACGGCAAGTCCAATTCCATCCTTTGATGCATATTTATCCCAGTTTTATAAACACAACCTATTGACCTGTTTTATAAAATGCATTATTTTATTGCAAGACATGGTTGGATAGCCACCTCTTGATTGCTATGACAATTCGTTGATGACCTAGGTTAATGTCTAGATAGGATTTGCTCTGTTGGATGTTAACTAGTGCTAGAGATGCTTAGGACCTTTTATTCCCTTTATTATATTTTAATCATGACCACAACGCACTTTATCAAAAATAAAGGTGTGAGTGTTTTAAAAGATAAAACAGGATTTCGGAAATATAAAAGAAAGATATAACCTGATGAGATGGACGGTGTTTCCTATGTGAAATGCCACTAGTGAGCTTGTACCTTTGTGGTTGAGCATGGTTGGAAGATGTCCGTCTTGTCAATGTAAGGATGAACTGAGGTGTCATCTTGCCTAACCCACTTATCGTACAATAAATTGCACAATAAATTAATCAATATTAATTAAGAACTACTGAGAACCATCCAAACCAAAACCACCCGGGGAATCTCCCTCGTCAAAGGTCGATGACCCCACTAATCAGACGGAGGATCTGGGCCGCTCATGACTGTGAGCACAGCTGATATATCAGTTTTACACTCTCGAGAGGTTGCACAACTTTACCCACAAGTCGTGAGCTACGCTAGTTGTTCATCACACTTCCTTAGGTGAGATGGCTAGCAAGCACACTACGAGACCGTTACAAAGAATCACGTTGGTAAGGTGTAACCGCTAAGGATTCTGGATCAGCGACGATGGGGCCCACCTCCGGGGGTACAAGACACACAGCACAGACCAAGCCGGAGGAGCAGGGACCATTGAAGCTTACCACCCCTCTTGCCCACGCAGGTAAGTTACTCCGGAACCAACACGTCCTAATTAGTAAGTCAAGACCGTCCCATTCCAGTCTTGTGGTTGCGCGGTTGTCCCAGGTTGTCGCTCTATGAACCGGTCCTTATGGAGAGTGGCCAACCAAGCACTAAGCACCGTGCTGGCCCCCTAAACCATGTTTCTACAAAAACATATTTTTAAGGACGCACAAACCACTCAAGCACACAGCACAGAGGGTCGGCTCCAGAATTAAGTTGCATAAGACCATTAATCAAATTAATTAAAAAGGACCAAGATATGTTATAGCGCAGCAACCTAGCACAACTATCCAAAATGCAACCCAAAGGATATATATAAAGGATATAAAGTGGCTAGGAAAGTCCTTATAGGCATATAGAATTAAAATGCAGTATGAAATTGTACTTAAAAGTGATAGGAGGTTCATGTTATACTTGCCTTCCTCGTACTCTCCCGGCTGCTGCTCGAACTGCTCGGAAGATGGCTGCTCCTGGTACTGATCCAAAGGCTCCGCGTCTACTCACGATTATCAAGCATAGTCCACACATACACACATGCACAAACAATAGCAAACTATAAGAAAACAGTACAACATTACATAGAAACAGCACACCAAACTAGTCTAAAGCTATCCTACGCGTTACAACGATCGCGTGGATATAAAGAACGCTTAAAACGGAGCTAAAACGCGAAAACTACACTTAAAACAAGATCCAGGGACCTATTTGCGAGAAAAATAGAACTTCCAGGGGCTTCTGGACAACAACCGAGGACTAAAATGTAAATAAAGCATAGACTCGGGGGCTAGCACGTGGAAACACGCGGCACGGACTGCGGGTTAGATTTCCAGAGAGTCAGGGGGTCAAACGGGAAGAAAAAAGACCTATCTGTAAATATTTTTGGGCTAGGGTTGGATGGCGGGTTGATTTCCTATAAACCCGAGGGCTCTTTAGCAAAACTACCAGCGCTGACCGGTACGCGGCTTCTAATAAGGGCGGTTGGATCTAAATCGAACGGTTCGGACGCATTCCGGTTCGGACGGTCCGATCTGAATAGAGGGGTCCGGACGGTCCGATCTGGATCGGACTGGTCCGATCTGGCTGGCTCGCGGGGACGGCGGAACGGTCGCCGGAACCATGGGCAACGCCGGCGAGCGGTGTTCTGGTGCTACGGAGGTCTAAATGCTACGGGATCTAGCGCCACACGACCAGGGGGATGATGTGCTGCTCACCGAGGCGTCGTGGGGACCGGAGACGCGACGGAGGATGGTCGTCGACGATGGCCGAGCGGCAGGGCGGGCGGCGCTCGCGGAGGCAGGCGCTGCAACGCTCCGGGGGGGTCCTGCGGAGGTGCAAAGGGAATCAGCAGGGCCGGAACGGCACCGGCGGCGACGAATTGGAACGGCGGAGCGGCTCACCGGCGGCGGCTTCTTCGCGAATTCCCGTCGATACCGAGGCGGAGGGCTTCGGCACTAAGCTCGGGGAGCTTCGGTATGGCGAGAGGAAACTTTTGCGGGGGATGTGGCGGTCTGAAGCACGGCGGAGCGCCCGGACCACGGTGAGGCCGAGGTAACCGGAGCGGAAGAAGAAAGGGGCGGCGGTGCTGGGATCTTCGGGTTGCAGGGCTGGGATTAGGGTTCTGAGGGGCGTAGGGCCGCTACTTGTAGGGCGGCGGCGCTGCCCTGGGCGTGCGGGCCTGGATAAGGAAGCTCGCCGGAGATCTCGGGGGAAGTTGAGCGCCGGAGAAGAAGGAGGAAGAAGGGGAAGGGCCGACAGGTGGGGTCAGGCTGAGGGAATGACTGAGGAAGGAAAGGAATGGCTGAGAAAGGAAAGGAATTACTGAGAAAGGAAAGGAATGACTGAGAAAGGAAAGGAATTACTGAGAAAGGAAAGGAATGACTGAGAAAGGAAAGGAATTACTGAGAAAGGAAAGGAATTACTGAGAAAGGAAAGGAATGACTGACCTACTTTCCTGCTTCTTCCCTTTTCTTTATCAACCCAACTCAATTCTATTTGAATTCAACTCAAATTTGAATTCAACTCCTATGCACTCAACCAAATAAAACTTATGCACCAGCATGAATGCACAAGCATGTTGAACCTAAAATAAATTTTAATTCTTTACGTTTTAAAATTACTTTAAATGCAAGATAAATTAGAGAGAACTCTGGGAAATTTTATTTGAGCCCAAATAAATTCATTAAAATTTAAGGAAAATACCTTAGGGTGTTACAAACCTACCCCCCTTACAGGAATCTCGTCCCGAGATTCGGATAGGCTAGCTAGCAAAGAGATCGGGATATGTCTTCCTCAGCTCGTCTTCTCGCTCCCAAGTAGCCTCATCCTCCGTGTGGTGACTCCACTGAACACGGCACATCTTGATCCTCTTGTTTCTGGTAACTCTCTCAAAGGTCTCCAGAATTTTCACCGGATGCTCGATATAGGTCAGATCCTCCTGCACATCTAACCCTTCTATCGGTGCTTGCTCTTCTGGCACTCTCAAGCACTTCTTCAGCTGAGACACGTGAAACACATCGTGCACTCCTGAGAGATTGAGTGGCAACTCCAGACGATATGCCACCTCACCTTTCCGTTCCAACACCTTGAACGGACCAATGTATCGAGGAGCTAGCTTCCCTCGTACATTAAACCTGCGGATTCCTCTCATCGGCGAGACCTTCAGATATACATGATCACCCACTGCGAAGGTCAAATCTCGGCGACGAACATCCGCATAGCTCTTCTGACGAGTCTGAGCGACCCTCAGATTCTCTCGCACCTGCTGTACCAGCTGTTCGGCCTCCTCAACAATATCTGGACCAAACACCTGCCTCTCACCAATCTGATCCCAATACAGCGGAGTCCTGCATTTCCGACCATACAGAGCCTCAAACGGGGACTTCTTCAGGCTGGCCTGATAGCTGTTATTATAAGAAAACTCTGCATATGGCAGGCATTTATCCCAGCTGGTACCATACTGAATAGCACAGGCTCGAAGCATATCCTCCAACACTTGGTTGGTTCTCTCTGTCTGCCCATCTGTCTGAGGATGATAAGCAGTACTGAAGCGCAGCTTCGTATCCAACGAATCATGCAACTGCTCCCAGAACCGCGAAGTGAACTGAGATCCTCGATCAGATATAATCTTCTTAGGAACACCATGCAGACAGACAATCCTGGAGATATACAACTCTGCGAGTCTAGCACCGGAGTAAGTAGTGTTCACCGGAATGAAGTGGGCGACCTTCGTCAACCGGTCCACTACTACCCATATGGAGTTGTACCCTTTCTGAGTACGAGGCAAGCCAACAATGAAGTCCATTGTGATTTCCTCCCATTTCCACTCTGGAATCTTCAACGGCTGCAATAATCCTGCTGGCCTTTGATGCTCTGCCTTGACTCGCTGACAAGTATCGCAGATAGCCACGTACTCCGCAACGGAACGCTTCATTCCATACCACCAGAATCGTTCCTTCAGATCGTAATACATCTTCGTGCTGCCAGGATGGATAGAATATGCTGTATCATGAGCCTCACTCAGAATCAAATTTCTGAGGTCATTCACATCCGGCACACATATACGACCCTTGTACCACAAGGTACCCTGATCATCCTCTCTGAAATGAGGAGCCTTGCCAATCTTGAGCAACTCACGAATCTCCTGCAGCTTCTTATCTTCCTTCTGATGTTGCCTGATCTCGGCCTCCAGAGTGGGTTCTGCCTCGAATGATGTACCCGAGGTGTGATGCAAGAACCCCAGACTCAACTGCTCAAACTCCTCGCATAACTCCTGAGGCATCTGAAAAGCCACGGCCATGTTAACATAGCTCTTCCTGCTCAGAGCATCTGCTACAACATTGGCCTTGCCCGGATGATAGTGAATCTCCAGGTCGTAATCCTTGACCAACTCTAGCCATCTTCTCTACCGCATATTCAGCTCACTCTGAGTGAAAATATACTTGAGGCTCTTGTGATCGGTGTAAATATCGCACCTCTGCCCGAACAAGTAATGCCTCCATATCTTCAGAGCATGCACAACTGCGGCTAACTCCAGATCATGAGTGGGATAATTCAGCTCGTGCCGGCGCAACTGCCGCGAAGCATAAGCTATCACTCTGCCTTCCTGCATTAAGACGCAACCAAGACCATCCCTCGAAGCATCACAGTACACTGTGAACCTCTTGCTCTGGTCCGGCAGAGTAAGGACTGGCGCCGTAGTCAACCTCTTCTTCAGCTCCTCGAAGGCCTTCTGACGCTCATCAGTCCAAGAGAAACCCACATCCTTCTCCAGCAAGGAAGTCAAAGGCTTCGCAATCTTGGAGAAATTCTCAATGAACCTCCGATAATAACCTGCTAAGCCCAGAAAAGAGCGGACTTCCTTCACTGTCTGTGGTACAACCCAGTCAAGCACATCCTTCACCTTCCCGGGGTCCACAGCAATACCTCCCTTGGAGATAACATGACCGAGGAACGGAACCTCGTCAATCCAGAACTCGCACTTGCTGAGCTTGGCATACAGCTTGTGCTCTCTGAGCCTCTGCAACACAAGCCTCAGATGCTTCTCATGCTCCGCTTCTGACTTGGAATATATCAGGATATCATCAATAAATATCACCACAAAGGTGTCCAGATAATCCATGAAAACCTTGTTCATCAGATGCATGAAGAAAGCCGGAGCATTAGTCAATCCGAAGGACATGACCGTATACTCGTATAACCCATACTTGCAGGTGAATGCCGTCTTCTGAATATCCTCAGGACGAATCTTCAGCTGATGATAACCCGAACGCAGATCAATCTTCGAGAATACACAAGCACCCTGAAGCTGATCAAAGAGATCCTCAATACGGGGCAATGGATGCTTGTTCTTGATAGTGACTGCATTCAGATCCCGATAGTCGACGCACATCCTCTTCGCGCCATCCTTCTTCTCTACAAGCAATACAGGAAAAGCCCAAGGAGAGAAACTGCGACGGATATAACCCTTAGCTAGCAACTCGTCGACAGTCTTCTTAACTTCCTCATGCTCGACAGGAGCCATACGATAGGGCCTCTTAGCAATAGGAGCTGTGCTAGGCAAGAGATCGATAGAAAACTCAATGTCGCGATCAGGCGGCATACCTGGCAAATCATCCGGAAAGACATCCGGAAATTCAGACACCACGCGAATACCATCCGTGGGTCTAGCCTCCATCTGATGAAGAAATCCAGAAGGCTCTGTAGCACCAACAATAACCTCCTGACCATCCGGTGCTGACAGAAGAACAGTCCTCTGAGCACAATCTATCCGGACTCCCCACTTAGCAAGAGTCTCCATCCCGAGGATCACATCAATGCCCTTGGAGTCTAACACCATCAGATTCGCACTGAAATCTACCCCCCTTATAGCCACACTGACTCTGGGACAGAAGACATGAGACCTCAACTGTCCTCCCGGTGAAGATACTAACATGCACCTCTTTAATGTGCTAGTAGGAACACCATGATGCTCAACAAAAGACTGGGTGATGAAAGAATGCGTAGCACCAGTATCGAAAAGCACTGTAGCAGGATGGGCATTAACCATGAACGTACCAATAACCACGTTAGGAGCCTCGGCCGCTGACTCGGCCGTCACGTGGTTCACCCTGCCCTGAGCTGGGGCCTTGGGCTGAGCTGCACGGCCCTGCTGTCCTGCCTGCGCCTTCCGGGGGCAGACGTTGGCGTAGTGCCCTGGCTCGCCGCAGTGGAAGCACACTCGAGGAAGTGCCGGAGCCTGCTGCCCAGGAGGAGGAGTGGGCGCTCCCTGCCTCTGAGCTGGTGGAGCCGGAGGCGCCGGAAGCCTCTGACCCTGTCCCGCCTGCTGCTGCTGCTGAGGACGAGGCGGGTACTGCTGCCGCTGCTGGTACTGCTGAGGCGGCCTCTGCTGCTGCTGCTGCTGCGGATGCTGGTAGCGGGGACGAGTGTTGCTGCCCGAAGAGGATGGAGCCATCTTCCTCTTCTTATCCTCAATCTCCCGGCGCTTGCGCTCGGTGTTGAGGGCCGCATCAACCAGCTGGTTGAAGTTGTCGAAGCGGTGGTTCAGCAGCGCATACTGGATGTGATCGTCCAGTCCCTCCTTGAAGTACTCCTGCTTATCGCTATCACGAGCGACGTCAGCAGGGGCGTAGCGGGCAAGCTGAAGGAAACGGTCACGATACTCCGTCACCGTCATAGATCCCTGAAATAAAGAACACAGACAACAAGGATAAAAATCGCTCAATGCGAGACTTATGGAAGAGATCAAGGACAGATCGAAGCTCAAAAGGAATTGCAGGGAATTTCGCTCAAATTTACCTGCTTAAGGGCACGGAACCCCTTCTGCTTCATCTTCATAATGCCCTCAGGAATGTGATGGTTCCTGAAACGCTCACGGAACTGGTCCCACGTGAGAGCATCACGATCCCGAGTCGGGTAGGACTCCCACCAGTCAAGAGCGGAGCCTCGCAGCTGCCCTGCTGCGTAAAGGACTCGCTCCCGGTCGTCGCACTGCGCAACAACCAACTGGCGCTCCACCGAACGAAGCCAGTCGTCCGCCTGGAGTGGGTCCGTGGCGTGAGAGAAGGTCGGCGGGTGACCTCTCAGGAAGTCCGCACGCCTGTCACGGGGCTGAGGTGGCGGAGGAGGCGGTGGCTGAGCATGGATCTGCTGCAGAGCCTGAACGGTGTTGTTCAGGGTAGCCATCATCTGCATCTGGAGCTGGAAGAACTGCTCCGGGGTCAGTGGTGGCGGCATCGGTAGCGGCTGACCGGTACTCTGGTTGTTCTGCTCCTGCTGGTCAGAACCGGAACCGGTGCGCCTGGTGTTCACCATCTGATTGCAACAAACGAAATTTATGAGAATAAGATATGGTGCAGCTGAGGAAATGAAATTTCGGAAGGATATGACAGAAAGAAAGGAATATAGGTTTTACCCCCAACGTTCTAACTCAATTTTATTATTTAGTTCAAGTTGGGTTAGGTCGATTTGCATGAACACGTTTTAACTACTGGACTAAGCAATCAACCAAAAATCCAAATCAACCATTTGCACAATAACAAACATTCAATATTCACAAATTAGTCGAGTTTTCCACACTACTCGACTAACACACTCGTTCTAGCGTATTTTCATCGGGACAGCCTAGACTTATAGCTTATAGTGTTAGACACTCAGGCCAACGTCTACGGAAAACTCAAACTATATCTCAAAAAGATAGGTGAGATAGCAAATCAAGGGCTTAAGACTCAAGGAATAGAAACAAAAAAAATGAATGTTTGGGTTTTGCGGAAGCAGAGCAAGTGAAAAGAAATCCCTAAACTCGACCCGTTTCTATCTAGGCTTCGTCCTACAGTCGACACGGCTCTGATACCAATCTGTCACACCCGATTTATAAGAACATAAATCGAGCAATCATATATGCGCCAGGATCAAGTCACGCATATATACAACAGATTATCAAGATATCACAACACATGTCAGGAATACATTAATATAAATCGTAAATGAATCGATAAATGAATTATTTTATTACAACCGAATCAAGAATCGGTTCAAGAGTTGCGGAAGCGTAAAAGGGATACATAAAGAGCTGGGCGCCACAGGGACGTCGACTGGGAGACAAACGCCTAGAAGTCATCGAAGCCGCTGACGTAGTCCTCCACGTTGCCGGGCACTGAGCAGCAGTCGAAGATATCCAAAAAATAGAACAGAAGAGTAGAGGGGCAAGTGTGAGTACAAACCAGTACTCAACAAGTATAACACGAGCATGAGGCTCTAAGGTTAGCTGACTCTACTGCATTAACTTTTAGTCTTGGCAAATTTTATTAAAGCTAATTACTACAAGTGGATGAATTACCATAGACCCAATTGCACAATAAATTAATCAATATTAATTAAGAACTACTGAGAACCATCCAAACCAAAACCACCCGGGGAATCTCCCTCGTCAAAGGTCGATGACCCCACTAATCAGACGGAGGATCTGGGCCGCTCATGACTGTGAGCACAGCTGATATATCAGTTTTACACTCTCGAGAGGTTGCACAACTTTACCCACAAGTCGTGAGCTACGCTAGTTGTTCATCACACTTCCTTAGGTGAGATGGCTAGCAAGCACACTACGAGACCGTTACAAAGAATCACGTTGGTAAGGTGTAACCGCTAAGGATTCTGGATCAGCGACGATGGGGCCCACCTCCGGGGGTACAAGACACACAGCACAGACCAAGCCGGAGGAGCAGGGACCATTGAAGCTTACCACCCCTCTTGCCCACGCAGGTAAGTTACTCCGGAACCAACACGTCCTAATTAGTAAGTCAAGACCGTCCCATTCCAGTCTTGTGGTTGCGCGGTTGTCCCAGGTTGTCGCTCTATGAACCGGTCCTTATGGAGAGTGGCCAACCAAGCACTAAGCACCGTGCTGGCCCCCTAAACCATGTTTCTACAAAACATATTTTTAAGGACGCACAAACCACTCAAGCACACAGCACAGAGGGTCGGCTCCAGAATTAAGTTGCATAAGACCATTAATCAAATTAATTAAAAAGGACCAAGATATGTTATAGCGCAGCAACCTAGCACAACTATCCAAAATGCAACCCAAAGGATATATATAAAGGATATAAAGTGGCTAGGAAAGTCCTTATAGGCATACAGAATTAAAATGCAGTATGAAATTGTACTTAAAAGTGATAGGAGGTTCATGTTATACTTGCCTTCCTCGTACTCTCCCGGCTGCTGCTCGAACTGCTCGGAAGATGGCTGCTCCTGGTACTGATCCAAAGGCTCCGCGTCTACTCACGATTATCAAGCATAGTCCACACATACACACATGCACAAACAATAGCAAACTATAAGAAAACAGTACAACATTACATAGAAACAGCACACCAAACTAGTCTAAAGCTATCCTACGCGTTACAACGATCGCGTGGATATAAAGAACGCTTAAAACGGAGCTAAAACGCGAAAACTACACTTAAAACAAGATCCAGGGACCTATTTGCAAGAAAAACAGAACTTCCAGGGGCTTCTGGACAACAACCGAGGACTAAAATGTAAATAAAGCATAGACTCGGGGGCTAGCACGTGGAAACACGCGGCACGGACTGCGGGTTAGATTTCCAGAGAGTCAGGGGGTCAAACGGGAAGAAAAAAGACCTATCTGTAAATATTTTTGGGCTAGGGTTGGATGGCGGGTTGATTTCCTATAAACCCGAGGGCTCTTTAGCAAAACTACCAGCGCTGACCAGTACGCGGCTTCTAATAAGGGCGGTTGGATCTAAATCGAACGGTTCGGACGCATTCCGGTTCGGACGGTCCGATCTGAATAGAGGGGTCCGGACGGTCCGATCTGGATCGGACTGGTCCGATCTGGCTGGCTCGCGGGGACGGCGGAACGGTCGCCGGAACCATGGGCAACGCCGGCGAGCGGTGTTCTGGTGCTACGGAGGTCTAAATGCTACGGGATCTAGCGCCACACGACCAGGGGGATGATGTGCTGCTCACCGAGGCGTCGTGGGGACCGGAGACGCGACGGAGGATGGTCGTCGACGATGGCCGAGCGGCAGGGCGGGCGGCGCTCGCGGAGGCAGGCGCTGCAACGCTCCGGGGGGGTCCTGCGGAGGTGCAAAGGGAATCAGCAGGGCCGGAACGGCACCGGCGGCGACGAATTGGAACGGCGGAGCGGCTCACCGGCGGCGGCTTCTTCGCGAATTCCCGTCGATACCGAGGCGGAGGGCTTCGGCACTGAGCTCGGGGAGCTTCGGTATGGTGAGAGGAAACTTTTGCGGGGGATGTGGCGGTCTGAAGCACGGCGGAGCGCCCGGACCACGGTGAGGCCGAGGTAACCGGAGCGGAAGAAGAAAGGGGCGGCGGTGCTGGGATCTTCGGGTTGCAGGGCTGGGATTAGGGTTCTGAGGGGCGTAGGGCCGCTACTTGTAGGGCGGCGGCGCTGCCCTGGGCGTGCGGGCCTGGATAAGGAAGCTCGCCGGAGATCTCGGGGGAAGTTGAGCGCCGGAGAAGAAGGAGGAAGAAGGGGAAGGGCCGACAGGTGGGGTCAGGCTGAGGGAATGACTGAGGAAGGAAAGGAATGGCTGAGAAAGGAAAGGAATTACTGAGAAAGGAAAGGAATGACTGAGAAAGGAAAGGAATTACTGAGAAAGGAAAGGAATGACTGAGAAAGGAAAGGAATTACTGAGAAAGGAAAGGAATTACTGAGAAAGGAAAGGAATGACTGACCTACTTTCCTGCTTCTTCCCTTTTCTTTATCAACCCAACTCAATTCTATTTGAATTCAACTCAAATTTGAATTCAACTCCTATGCACTCAACCAAATAAAACTTATGCACCAGCATGAATGCACAAGCATGTTGAACCTAAAATAAATTTTAATTCTTTACGTTTTAAAATTACTTTAAATGCAAGATAAATTAGAGAGAACTCTGGGAAATTTTATTTGAGCCCAAATAAATTCATTAAAATTTAAGGAAAATACCTTAGGGTGTTACAGTGTACAACCTCTGCAGAGTGTAAAATCTATTCGGATAGCCGTGTCCACGGTATTGGACGAGTTACGGTATGGTCACTTCAATAGACATTTTGGGATGGTTGGTTTTGTGGCGTGAGTTGTTTTGAAAGTCTCCGGCAGTTGTACCATGAGCTACTGTGGATGTGGAGTCCGGTAGCATTAAAACTTGGATCCTTTGTGTAGGATCAACCCCACTTATTATTCGTTTACTACAGAAATATTTTGAGAAAACTCTTTTATTAAATGAACCCTTGCATGTGTAAAACCTTGCTTTATCGCAAACGAACCCTAGCCTTATCCTTGATATATCTTGTGCATGATCTTTATTATCCCCCTCCGTGGGTGTGGTTGGACTTGTTGAGTACGTATGTACTCTTGCCTAGTTTTTAGAGAGGATACGAACTTCGTTCCTGAAGACGTCGAGTAGGTCGCCGTCTTGCACCCAACCTTGCCTGTGTTTTAGGGTCTCCACGGGAAGCTTACCATGGCGCAAGACTCTAATGTTATCTTAGATTTTGTTGGTACTTTAGTTTGGCTGTTAGTCCTTATGTTGTCCCTCTTGATAGTGGCGCTTCAGTGCCCGCTACCTCGACGGTTTGTACGGTAATGAACCATCTAATGTAATAAATATGTTATCAGCCTGCTGGAACTGATATTTGTATCACATTTAGTCAGCTCTGATGCGGGGACGCTTCACACCAACGCCATTTGCAGCTGTGTAATAGCCTCCTGCTCATATTGTGAATTCCTACCTCTTCAAGCTAGGTCACCTCGCCTCAAATTGCTTGGTTTAGTTCAATCCTCCATACGGCGAGGATCAATTCCAGGTTCTCCTGAACCATTCTCTTAGGGTGCATTTGGTTGGGGAGCCAACTTAAATGGAATGGCTCCATTCCAATTTTTGGGAATGGAGCCGTTCTGTTCTACATTTGGTAAGTACAATGGAGCCGGTCCATTTTTTGTTTCGTTAGAGAGTGTGCTAGAGTAGAACCATTCCATTCTGTGTTTGGTTGGAGAGTCAGGTGAGTATGGTCACCTTCTCCTTTGTTGGGGTGAGCTTACCACCGGTTAAAATGCACCATAGCAAAAGTCAGTACCAACAACGAAGAAATGATGCCCGGGGGGGGGGGTGGGGGGTCCTGGGCGGCCTCGTGCTTGCCAGGAGCTAGAGACGCGGGGGGCTCCGGGTGGGCGATGGACGGGGGACGCCGCGTAGGGGGGGTGGCGGCTGCGGCTTTAGGCGGCTGCGCGCTCGCCGGGAGCTGGAGGCGCGGGGGTGGGGGGGGGAGGGCGGGGCTTCGGGCGGGCGGGGGCTCTAGGCAGCCGTGCGCTCGCCGGGAGCTGGAGGCTGTGGGGGCTTCGGGCGGCCGGTGGACGGGGGGCAGCCCGCCTAGAGTCCGCCGGCGTGGGGCCGCGGCAGAACTGCCAGCAGTGGGGGTGGGGGCCTTGTGCGGCCCGGGGTGGGGGTGGTCACCTGGCAGGACGGCGTCGGGGGGGGGGGGGGTGAGCGCACGCGGCTCTCGCGCGGGTGGGGGACGAGCGAGCGCTCGCGTCCGGCCGTTTTGGCAGAGCCGGCTCGTTCCGCATATTGGAGGCATATTCCCTTTCGGGAGCCGCTCCATCCCACCGTTCCTCAACCAAACACCACTAAAAATGGAGCCGCTCCATTCTATCTCCATCCATCCCACAAACCAAACACACCCTTACATGTTGTCATCTCCTTGAGGATGAGCATGAGCTCAATGAGCTGACTCTATCACAAACGCTAAGTGAAAGTACACAGGATAGTGGCATTGATTGTGGCAGAACCACCTGAATTATTCCAGTTCAAGTGCGCAGACCATCGCTATACAGGCGACAGGATCTCATCACACTTCAAACGGAACAACTCATTGGTCTGTCGGGTCACCGCCCGATTCAACCACGGTTACACAGGATTGATGTAGGTTTACCTCGCACGAAGGCGAGTCCAGACTTACAACAGCTCACAACTTTTACACCACAGGATAATTATACATTATTACACAGGGGTTTTATTTCATCCTAGCTAATACGAATTTATACAAGCATTGTTTGAAAACTTCAAGTTTTAACTTACAGTATTCAGAGGGGGCAGCGGAAAAGATATAACATCGCGACTACATACATCGCAGAGGTAGGCACCATACTTAGCCCAAAGCATGGCGTCATTCCGATGGGTCATTGCCGGCCGGGGACGGATCTCATTCCACGGACCAGCCAAGCAGAACAGAATAGGGGCAAGGAGAACTAGCCATAGAGTCCTCGAATGGCATACCTAAAAACCATATTACTAGCAAGGCTGAGTATACTGATACTCAGCAAGGCTTACCCAACATTGGGTATACTTAGCCCATAACTAGACCATGATAGGTGGTAACGGCTCTAGTTTTCTTTTGCTGAAAAGCAACAAAGAGTATGTCTTTCACTTTCATATTTTAGCTTTCAGATTCTAGTTTCTTTTAATCATTCTAGGTAAGCACCTATACTAGTCAAGTAAGGTAGATATTCAGCATACATCAAAATTATTCCATTAACTGTTACTGTTATTACTCTATATGGCAGAAGTATCAAGTAGTCTCAATCTCCGCGAGAAACGGATGATTCTGAATTGAATTTCATAACCTTGCAAGGGATCCTAACTCACACGCTCAGAAACTTTCCTTTCCGGGCAACCGTTCCCATCTTATTCCGGGACGTGGATTAGGGCCACCATAAGAGACTACAGGACCATACGCACATCCAATATGCAGGACGTACATCTACAGCGTGACTATATGACCGTACTCCTGTCTGCTATGCAGAACGTATTCCCACACGTTGGTGCGTGTGTGCAACAAGACCGAAAATTCGAGTGGTGGGGTAAGTCCACTAGCCGGGCCAATCAGGTAATAGGCTTACCGCGTACCATATTTATGGTATGTGGCTAGTACTTTCAAACACTTGACCACCACTACCACACATTGCGACCTTATCAAACTTAAACCAACACAGACGGGTACCATTCCAATTCATGGTGCTGCACATAATCCCGTCCGTGGTCCTTATAGTGATTGCAAAATAGTAAACAACCAACTCCTATATCGCGCGAGTGACAGGAAATCACTCGACTTCTGCCGGTCCTATTAGCAGAGCATCTACTCGATAAGGACTCAGAAACATTACATAGGTTCCTAGGTTTCATGCAACTAGGGTTTCATAACAACTCCTAACACTTAATGCACAAGATAGATATATATTAATATAAGTGCATAATTTAAAATATTGTGTTATGCACCGGGGCTTGCCTTCTTGGGTGAGGCTGGGGTCAGGAATGTCAATCACTGCCGAACTTTGGTTTGGGGCTTCAGTAAGATCTTCGGCGACGTGCACTTGGTCTTCAGATATACCCTGCTCGGGTTCCGGGACTAACTCGTAGGTTCCATCTTCAAGCGTCGTCGATTCTACATGATATGCAATGATTTAAATTAAGTGAGTATTAAGTTAATAACTTTCCTTCATGATAGAGTTGCAATCCAATAACTCACATTCAAAGGATCACCAAGCAAGGGTTTGAATTCCAAGAATTTCAACTTATGGTACATTAAACCATTTAACTCTATTAGCATCATAATTAATTTCTATAGCTTCAAGTATAGGAGTACTGAGGTTAGGAATTTAACTACACATACCTAAAGTTAATACAAGACTTCTGTTAATTTTCATATTTTTAAACCTAACAAAATAGTAGTGTAAAAATGGACAAATTCAAACTTAAAATAACAAGTTTTATTTTTAGTTTGAAATCTACATAGGTTCTGGCCTTGAATTTTGATAAGTGTGTTCACCTTTCTCAGATGAGCTTGCCATAAATTTTTTATAAATTTTTGAAAGCAGAAACTAAGTTATTTGAATCAAATTCAAATTTCAAGTTTAATTTAAAAACCTTAAGTTAAACAGTGCTATAAAATTATTCAAAATTTACTATGAATTACTCAACATCAGAACAATACATGGTAAAAATATTTAAGTATAGAAGCATCAGTAGCATGCTTGAATAAATTTTCTTGATTTCAAACTTACTTTGCACCAGTTTAAATTGGTTCAAGTTAGAGTATAGTACTGGTGGTGAAATTTGCACACAAGTTCATTCATATCACATACAAGTTGCATACCAAAAATCTCATGAAATAAAGCTAGCATGCAAGAGATACATACAAGATTCCCTTTTGGCTAAACTTTAAAATAACATTCAAAGCATTAATTTTCAAACTACACTTTAGTAAAAAAAGTTGTAGAACTAGACTTCTAGAGGATAACAAAACTGGTTTGACAATTTTTGGATTTTTTTACAAATTTCTACAGATTTTCAAAGCTGGCTGATTTGAATTGGGGGTACTGAAATTTTGCAGATAGGACCCTAGAAAGAACAGAGGGCTTGCAATTGGGTCCATGGTCGGTTTGAACCAAGGGACAGCACGACGGCGATCAAATTCCGATGAGGATGATCACCGGTGGCGAGGGGAAAAATGGGGGAAAAGGTTCAGGAGCTTACGGCGGGCTCGGGGGTGGCCTGAATCGAAGAAGGAAGGTGCGGAGACGGCAGGTCGACGGGGAACCGTGCCGGCACGGCGAGGTCCCGAGGCGGTGGCGGCGTTCCGGCGGCCGGAGTGCAGGAAGGCGGCGAGGAAGTGACTAGGAAGCTTCCAAACGTAGATGTAGTGCTGGTCGGTGCTGGCCAAGAGGGGGCGGAGCGGCGGGATGACGGTGAGGCCGAGCGGCGGCGGTGGACAGAACGGCCTGTGCGGTGTTCTAGTGGCGTGAGCGTGAGGGGGTGGAGAAGAACTGGTCAGGGAGCTTTAGTGGGGTGTAGTGGTGCCGGTGGAGCACGGAATTGCAGGCGTGGGGCGGCGGAGATGGCTGACGACGGTGAGCAGAGCTGGCGGCGGTGGTCTGGCGGCGGTGCTAAGCGGAGGAGAAGCCAAGGAAGCGAAATGCGGCCGCGCGAGACGGTAAAAGTAGTCGAAGAGGGCTCCTGGATGCTTTGCGGAACCAAGAAGAGCACGGGCAAGCTGGAGCAGCTATTGGCGAGCGGCGGCGCGATGTGGCGGCTTCGGGTGGGGGCGGCATGATGTGGCGGGGCGGGAAGAAGAGCCAAGGTCGAGCGAGTGGCGGGCGGGTGAGCTGGAGGGCCAGGTGGTGGATTTAGAGCGGCGAGGGGCAGCTGTCAGCGCGGGAGCTTGCCGGCGAGGGGCAGCGGGCGGTGAAGCAGAGCAGCAGAGAGAAACAGAGAGGGAGGGGAGAGAGGAAGACGATGAGGACCTCTCTGTATTTTTCCAAAAGAGCAAGGGGTACACTGTATAGTAAAATTTCCTTTCAAACCATAGCCTAAATGAAAATATTCTCAAAAGCAAAAGTGTAGAGTTTAAAAAGATCTACAACTTTGCTTCAAGGGTCAGCTTCAAAAGAGTTAGGATTCTGAAACTATTTCAAAATCCTACAAACTATCAAATTTCACATAAAACCTATTTAAAAATTCACATTCCAATTGAAACCTTAAGGTAATTCCACTTCTTACAATGGTTTAAAAGTAAATACTTGCCTTTACAAAACTAACCTTCATAAAATGTGAAACTACCCTACCTTCAAACATAGTTAGCAAAAGAACCCTAATTTTTTTTCCATAATTACAAAAATACCCTTTAATTTGCATTTAGGTTTTAAAAGCATTTACCAAAGCAACACATACTTTATTCTAACAAGCACAACATATACTAAAATTTAGCATGCTATCTCCTAAATACCTGAAATGTCATATTGATCTACTTCCTTCGCCAAATTATAAATCTTTGATCCGTTGATCTATATTATTTTCCAACTATCGAATCAAACTGCTTGTGCGGTTTTTAATGATCAAATAGCTATAAGTTGTGATACGAAACAGAGTAAATCATATACTAGAAACATCATCTTTAGAGATGGTGGATAATGGAGAGAAAGAGAGAAGACAAGAGATAGTTGATGACAGCTGGGGACCACGCGTAAGTTTGGGCGAAAATCACACCTGCCAGAACCACTTCATAAACCACTTTGAATTATTTTAAGGGTAATTTATCCGGTGTTTCAGAGTTACAGGGTATAGTTATCTGGTTTTAGAGTTTAGAGTTTAGGAAGTTTTTTTCAAACTTGATCAAAAGCTAAGGGGTCAAACGGACTTTACTCTCACAATTATGGGTCAAAAATTAAGTTATCACTTAAGTTTTTGGCTATGATCATTACGATGCAGGTGTGTGGTGATTCCCGTTGCAACGCATGGGCATATTTGCTAGCAGTAAACTTAATTAAGTTTGAAGCATAGAATCCTTATTTCATATTGGTCGATCATAGCCTCTAGCTAACGAATCACTGCCTCGTTGCTTTATGTTCTTTAACATGACAGTAACCAAGGCTAGGTATGACCCAACAAGGTAGCGGCCAATTCCGCCATGGTTGGGATGGGCAGAACATCTTGAAGCTGCCATCGCCAACACTGTAGACGCCGATATCCCTGAGACTCTCCGGGCAGTACAGAGCGTAGCTTTCCTCATTGTCCGTGTAGTAGATGTGGTTGGGCAGCACGCCTGGGTACTCGCCGGCGGGCACCCAGAACGGCTGGTTGCTTGCAGCCGATGAACAACGCATGGTCGGTACGGTGTTGTCTCCAAGTGTCGCCGTCTCGTCCAGGGTCTGGCCGTCGACGTCCACTCGGTACATCTTGATCTGATGCACCACGTGAACAAGCGGGTGTTGCTGCCTTCCGGGGCGGGCACAGGCTCCATCGTCCTACACACCTGCAGCCAGCCAGCCACCCCTCGCCGCCGGTGTCCCGGACGAGGTACTTGGTGTCAGTGCCGATGAAGCCGTGGACCTGCTTCTGCAGAATAGTCGTGCGACGCACGGCGGACGGTCCGCCGGAGAGGTCGTACGCGTGGACGCCGCCCGGCAGCATCAGGGCATAGAACAGGTCATCGCCGTCGTTGTAGTCTTGTAGACCACGTCTGCGTAGGAGTACTGCTTCCCGATCCAGGTCCAACGGTCGTAGGCGGAAACCCTCGCGAACGACAGGCTGCAGCTGGGTCGATGCAGCAGAACCAAGATGCTACAATGCTACATCCATGCATGGCTGTCCGACTCCGACGGATCAGACTCAGGAAGGCGCGGAAGTGGACCTTGGCGAAATCGCGGGTTTTAACCGGTATAGGCGGCTTGTCAGGTCGCTGCTAGTAATGGTAGATCTCGTAGTCGTAGAGTTGCCCTGGTGAGGCGTAGCTCAGGATGGGGTCTCTCCAGTGCTCCATGGTGGCCACCGGCGGGAGTGCATCGATCTGCTGCCCGATGACCGGGTTGATGAGGCGGACCTCGGTGGAGTCGGCGTCGGCCGTGACGAGCCAGCGGTGAGAGCTGCCCAGCCAGTACCTACTCCTGATCCGGGGATCCGGCAGGCTGACGTCGTACGTGCTCCCGCCGGCGAGCGTGAAAACGGTTGCCACGCGGGTGTCGGTGGACTATAAAAAATGATTCGCTGTAACGCTCAGTTTTTTAATAACCTGCTCCCGCTTCAACAAATATAGTGTTTTTACTGTATCACCCGACCCGCTACTAGAAAAATATTTTTGCCATCACCCCTCCCTAAAATTGCATTTTTAGGGGTGGGTGATGGTATGACCCGTCCCTACAAATAGTTCTAAGCAAAAAGATTCATAAATATAGAGGTTGACGTGATTTAAAACTTTGTAGTTAATAACTCTTTCATTTAAAATTATTTAATAGTTCAAGAAATTATTATTAGTTCTCTAATTCTAAAATTTAGAAGTTTTGATTTTTTTCAAACAACCTTGGATATAGAGTAGCTCCTTATCAAAGTTGCGGTGTTAAGATCTAAAATTTTATAGTTTATACATTATTCATTTAAGATCTTTTAAAATCACAGGATCATTTAATAGCTATACTCTACATATGGCTATGACTATATAGTATCTCATACAATTGAAGTAATACTTTGAGGTTTCCACAATCTTAATCTTTATATACACTGAAATGTACTTGGTATATTTCTTTAATCTATACTTCTTAATTTTTTATTCATTTTGCTATATGTAAAGATTTAAATGTATTTTTGGGATAAAATAAAAAAAATATTTCTAGAGGTGAGTGACGCCATGTCAGGGATAGATCCTCGGGTACCCTCAAGGAAGCTACTCACAAGAAACAAAGAAGTCGGAATTCCTCTATAATCTTATTAGGACTCTATCATGTAATCTTATTAGGACTCCTACCTTTTAACCGACTAGGATCCCTACCCGCTGGAGTATATAAAGGAGGGCAGGCGTACATAGATCGGCACAACCTCAGCATAAGGGACAACTCGTGCCTCATGCACGTTATCATCAAGGCAATACAAACCACCACACATGACGTAGGGTATTACGCTCTTGGCGGTCCAAACCTGTCTAAAGTTTCATGTTCCTTGCACCTTCAAGTTCTTGATCTCGACAACACCCCACCTACAACCTACCACCTCGGGGGTATCCCTCGGTGGGCTTGGAGGTTAAACACCGACAGCTGGCGCACCAGGTAGGGGTGCTCATCGAAGATCCATCGGAGAACTCGATGGCATCATTCAACTTCACCAGCGCTGTGCTTGATGAGGGCATGACGTTCACCTTCGGCTCCTGGTTCTGCATAGCCAACGGTCGTGGTGGCTTCAAAAGCCACCTCGCCGGCACCAGGGAGCCGACGACATCTGCTCCAGCATCTTGTCACGATATCGACGACCTCGCTGATGAACTCGGCGAAATTCGACTTTCCGATCTAATCGGAAATCACAAGGACGAGTCTAGATCCAACCCGGCTCCTACTTGTGATTGGCTCGACTCCATCTCATGCCAACGACGATCTCGACTACCCGGTTTTACTCCAGCTCGCGCCACAGCGACGATCTCAACTACTCAGCTTGGCTCCAGCTCGCGCTGCGAGGATGCTCTGTGACCCGCCGATGACTACTCTGACTACTTGTCTTGACAAGAAAACTAGTCGGGAGTGGACTTCACACCATCAACAACTAGTCGGAATCGACTCCGGCTAGTCGGCTTCATCAACAAACCGTCGCGGTTCCATCGACGACTGCTGCGGTTTCGTCGACAATCGTCCACGAATCAAGCTAAGTAACTTATACCTTTTCCAACTTGTTCTTCATAGGATCGGCTACTATTTTGGGTACGCCTCTCAACGGGAATTACCCTCGAGGGCTACACCATGGTTGACTACATCTAGGATTTGCTGACTAACAAGCCACACGCTTGGTACATCGAATTCGTAGGGTGCAGCCCACGCACATGGTACACTGAGTTGTGTTGGGCTCATAGCGGCTACACCCTACGGGCATATTCGCTGCAACATGCGCTCTCGCCGACTACTTTATGCCAACGAGCATTCTTTTTGTCGCAATACCGACTACTTATTTATACATTTATTGTCTTCTCTTAACAGTCGCTAATCTACCTGGATAGCACACGCTTTAATCCGTGAAATCTCGACTCTTCTGTACGCCTATGTTCCTACGCGTGCATGCAGCCATGCTCCCTGCGCTATGGGCTACGACTATCAGGGATCAGGTGCTTGAACATAATAGGCTAACTACTCGGGAGAATAAATGACCTAAACAAGAGCTTGACATAATAAGTTTATTTTTTATACCGAATAAATTTTGGTATCTCCACATTATACTACATAATGTCTGCATTATCTTTTTTCAGATAAAATTTTCACAACAATTTGCCAGACCGCTCAGTGCGCCTCCTAGGCTCGGGGGCTGGGCGGATTACTACTCGGTGTATCTCCAACAACTTGCTAGCTCCTCAGCTCGGTGGTTAGGCGCCAATAACAACTCGATGTGGCTCCTATGACCCACCTGGCTCATAAGCTCGGGGGCTGGACGCCGCAAAACTACTCGGGAAAAGACTTACATGAAGACTTCTCTCTATTACCATAGAGTTAAATAACCAACGATAATAGATGGGATCGCCAGATAAGATTTGTTTTGAGCGGTAATTTCGGGTTACTTTGGGAATGTTATTTGCTTAACCAATTTTTCAGGGATGCTATCCCGAAAAATGAGATTTTTGAATTTCTGAACCAATTTACCCACTTTAACCATCAATTCAAACTCTTAATTTTTCACACAACCCATGCCACAATTTTTTGGATCTTTTTTCCAAACCTTGGGATTTGGATTCAAAGCTCGGGGGCTGCGGGACACGTGTCATGACAGTTTATTTTTCAATTTTCTAGAAGATAAGGATAAAAGATTCAAAACTAATTTGACCCTCAGCCTAATTCTTCGATTCAACCTAAGCCTTGGGGCTACTCCATATAAAGTGTGAGTTCCATCTCACCCTATATAAAAGAACACTTGAAAAACTACTCGAAGCTTGAACACCTCACAGCCTTGATGCAGCCGAGGAAGTACTTGGAAGACACCTTCAAGACCGAAGTTTGGAAGAACTTGAAGACGCCTTCAGAAGTACTCAGAAGCCTGCAGTACTCGGCTATGAAATGCTCAAGGGCTTGTTAGGGATAGATCCTCGGGTAACCTCAAGGAAGCTACTCACAAGGAAGGAAGAAGTTAGACTCCTACTTGGATTCCCTTGTAATCCTACTAGAATTCTACCCTGTAATCCTACTAGGACTCCTACCTTATAACCGACTAGGACCCCTGTGTCAGACCTGGGCACACGGGACTGTACACGTGGCATGTTTTTCCTAGGATACAGGATGGGATATGACCCACGCCCTACATCTGTGTAACTACTCGTAGCCTAGTAGAAATGCTCCTACAGTAGTGAAACTAGTCGGATACAGTAGGCAACTACCAGAAAACAACTCGGGGTAGCTCTCTAGGGCATGTATCTGACTAGGACTTTCATGTAAACCTATCCCCCCAGACTATATAAGGGCAGATAGGACCCCCTCCAGGGGGGAACAGAGCGATCCTCCAGGTAACCACCCAAGAGATCACACAATTATCATCAAAGGCAATACAAACCACACAGGACGTAGGGTATTACGCACTCAGCGGCCTGAACCTGTCTAAAACCTTGTGTTCCTTTGCACCTTCGAGTTCCTGATCTCAGCGACACCCTACCTACAAATTCACCACCTCGGGGGTATCCCTCGGTGGGCGTGGCGGTAAAATACCGACAGCTGGCGTGCCAGGTAGGGGTGTTTATCGAGCATCCACTGGAGAACTTGATGGTATCTCTCAGCTTCACCAGCAACATGCTCGATGAGGGCCCAACCTTCATCTTCAGCTCCTGGATCTGCGTCGCCAACGGTTTGGGTGGCTTCAATAGCCACCTAATCAACTCCTGGAAGCCGAAGGCCTCTGCAGCAACTCAATGCAGCAACCTCGACTCCCTCATCGATGATCTCGATGAGTTGCTGCTCCCCGATCTACCCAGGCAGATCAAAAACATGTTCGCTTTCAACGCGGATTCAATTCATGTTGCACCAGGACTAGTCGGATCGGATTCAAACCTATCTGAGGAGGCTTCGTGATCCAAGTCCCTCCCTGACTTGGAGGAGGACTTGCATCGCCTCTTCAAGATTCGATACGAGGGAGCCACCGCGCGTCAGGGCCCCCATTCTCGACTATGACTCGGATTCCACTGAAGAGTCAGCCACCTCGCCCGCGTCCATCATTAGCTTCTGGGTCTACATCGCCAGTGAGGTGGTGGCTTCAACTACGACCTCGCTGAAACCAGGGGGTCAATGGCATCTTCTCCAGCATCCTGCTGCGACATTGATGACCTCGCCGAAGATCTCGGTGGAACTTGATTACTGATCTAATCGGAAATCATGAGGACGAGTCTGGATCCAACCCGGCTCGTACTCGTGATCGACTCGAATTCAGCCCGTGCCACAAAGACGACACACCATAGCCGCCCACCCTGAGGTTGCGGCTCGACTTCAGCTAGCACCGCACCACAGACGCGCTGCTATCTACGGCTATGACTACTTTGACAAATCTGCATTGCCAACTAGACACTGGTCGTGGATGAGCCTTAAACATCTTGGCGACTAATTATGCAAGGTCAACATCTGGTCGGGATCAACTTCGACTAGTTGGCTTCATCAACAAATCACGGCTACATCAACGACTGCTGCCGTTTCCTCAACAACTGTCCACGAGTGGGCGTGTTTTGACTACTCCGACTACTTGTTTCGGTAAGAAAACTAGTCGAGAGTGGGCTTCACATTGTCAACAACTAGTCGGAATCGACTCTGACTAGTTAGCTTTATCAACAAACCGTTGCAGCTCCATCAGCGGCCGCTGCGGCTCGTCGACAATCGTCCACGAATCAAGCTAAGTCACTTATACCTTTTCTGACTTGTTCTTCATAGGATCGGATACATTTTGTGCAACGCGCATTCTCTTCATAGGCTATGACATTCTCTTCACAGGCGATCGGGTTACACTCTATAAGTGTGCTCCATGAGCGTTCTCTTTTTTCGCGCAGTGCCGACTACTTTAGTTTCCTCTCAACGGTTGCTACAATACCCAGGTAGTGTACGCTTATCGTGACACCTCGACTCTTCTGTACGCTTATGCAACTTCGCGTGTGTCAGACCCGGGGCCACGGGACTGTGTACATAACGTAGTTTAAACAGGTTTAAGAGATTAAGTCCATCTTATCACTTATTCATCTCGTTTATCTCTTATTTATCCCATATGATTAGGAGATAAAACTAGTCGGTACAGAGGAAATCTACTTGAGATATGTTCTGGTACGATTCCTTCGCTAGTATTGGTTAGGATTCTTGTAACCCTAGCCTTTCGGATATATAAGGGGGGGACAGGGACCCTCTCAAAACAAGATCATCAGATCATTCTACACTCAAGGCAATACAAACCACCATACAGGACGTAGGGTATTACGCACCTCGCGGCCCGAACCTGTCTAAGTTTTGTGTTTGTTGCACCTTTGAGTTCCTGATCTCAGCATCTTCTCACCTAAAACTTACCACCTTGGGCATATCCCTCGGTGGGCAGCCGGTAAAACACCGACAGCTGGCGCGCCAGGTAGGGGAGCGCATCGAAGATCCACCGGCGAACTCGATGGCATCATTTCAGTTCACCAGGTCAGTTCCGTCTCAGGGCACGACATTTGTTTTTGGCTCGTGGGTTTGCATCGCAGATGATGTAGGCAGTTTCCATCGATTCCTTGTTGACATGAAGCCAAAAACTTCCGCGGTGGGTCCTAGCAGCAATCTTGACAAGATCGTTGATGATCTCGATGACCTGTCAAACCATGCATCCGCCGCAAAGACCAGGGTGGAGTCTGCTTATGGCACGACTTCATCCGCCGCTGCGACAACCTTCCTCGGGTTGGACTCGTTCCAATCTAAGGACTCATGTAACCGATCACGACTCGGTTAACGCGATTTGGCCATTGATCTTCAGGAGGCCAACAGCTCCGAGTCCCTCTCCATATTGGAGGAGGACTTGGATTCTCTTCTATAGAAACCGGAAGCCACCGCACGTCGGGGGGCTTCGGGTTGTTTCGGTGCCAACAGTCTGATGATCACCTCCACTCCGGAGGGGCGCTTCGTGCATTGGGAAGGCATGAGCCTTTCTGATCTACTTGAAGCTAAGGATCGACTTGTGGCACACCTCGAGCCTTTGCCTTTCCAGGAGGGCAGGCCGTTAGCCACTGCGGCGGAGGAGTCAACTGAACTAGTCGACGCAAGCTTTGATGAGCTCGCCTCTCGCCAGGTGCTGATGGCGGAAGAAGGCGAGGACGATGGTGATTTCCCCATCGTTGAATTCGATGTTGTATCTGAAGATGAGGTCACAGCCAACACCAGCAACAAAAATGACACCGATCGTGAGGCACGGAGGGCCAGGAACAGAGCCCGCACAATCCGATGGAGGAGGGTCAACGAGCGCAGGCGATCTATGCATCGCGAGCTTGACCCTGAATTTGCCGTCGTAAGCGAACAGGGCTTCAGGACTCCGGCGGCCAACATCGCCAGGGTTATGGCCATACTCGAGCACTTCTTTACGCGCAGAGGGCCTGGATCTAGCTGGATCAGCAAAACCCGACGTCTACCGTCAGGGAGGAGCGCATGGGCGAGAGTCGGAGCCAGGCTCATAGCTGAACGGCCGGCGGTCGTCCTCGACCTCAGCCCAGCCATAACAACGACAATGCTCGCGGGAGCCAGGCCCCTGGCGGGAGGCAGCAGCCACCTCCAGGGGGTAACCTGCGACAGGCCAATCACCAGCCTCCTCCAGAAGACCTGTGCAGCACATAATGAAGGCTGCGATGCGCCGTCCGTGATCGACTCCAGGCGTAGGATTCGCGAGGAAGTCGAGACCGAAGGTACTGACTGCAACGACGGTTTCCCAGCTTTCTCCGCACGGTTCAGCAGCTACAAGTACCCTGAGGGCTTCAAGCCAATCGGTATCACCAAGTACGATGGCAAGCAAGCTCCCCAGCAATGGCTACGTTGCTACTCCACGGCCATTGAAGTCGCAGGGGGCTCCAACATCACCAAGGTCATCTACTTCCCGATAGCTTTGGACCCTGCGCCGCTCACGTGGCTGGAGAGCCTCAGCAACAATTGGATAGACTCCTGGGAGCGGCTCAAGAAGGTCTTCATCAACAACTTCCTGGGGGCGATCCCTCGCGCAGGTACTCATCACGATCTTGCTCAGTATAAACAGGAACGTAACGAGCTCCTGCGGTCTTACACACGTCGTTTCTTTGACGTTCGCACTACCATCGCGAATATCTCGGAGGAAGATATCATCGACTGCTTCTACAACGGCATCACCGACCCAGGCATCTACAAAGACTTCGGGCGGAACAGGCCGAAAACTGTTGTGGGCCTTCATGACATGATGCACGACTGGTCCGAACAGGAGGAGAAGATGCGGGAGCGGTTCCCGCGGCGCCAAAATAGCAATATGAGGCGTCCAAATGACAACCGCAGCGATAAAAGCCAGTGGAACTATTCGGGTCCATCCTGAAAAGGCAGGCCAGATGATCTCATCGCAGCTGTGGACCGTCCTCCACGAGGCAAGAAGTCGACAACGTAGGAGGAGTTCGAGAAGCTCCTGCAGAAGAAATGCCCGTGGCACCCAGGTGCCAATCATGCGGCCATTGACTGTTACCACCTCCGGAGGACATTCAGCAACTCCGGTAGTGGCAAGAAGGACAAGAAGCCCATGGACAAAGAACCCGAAGACGACGACCAAGGGGACCAAGGGTGCAACCTGAAGTTCCAGGATGCTTCGAAGACCATCAACGTCATCTTCGGGGGGGGGGGGGGATGGAGACTTTGGTTCCAAGCGGGACAAGAAGCTGCTTTTCCGAGAGATCATGTCCATCAAGCCGGCGGTACTACGACCACTCCGTTGGTCGGAGATTCCCATCTCGTTCTCCCGCGATGATCAGTAGACGAGCTTCTCGGAGCCCGGTAAGTTCCCCCTGGTCTTGGATCCAATGGTGGCAGAAGTCAGGCTCACCAAGGTGCTCATCGACGGTGGGAGTGGTCTCAACCTCATATTCGCCAGCACTCTGAGGAAGATGGGTCTGGACTTCACGGACATGCTGGTTCCGAGCAAGTCCCCTTTCTATGGCATCGTCCTAGGTAACGCGGCACCCACTTGGTACGGTAGTTCTTCCAGTCACCTTCGGCACGAGGGTGAACTACCGCACCGAGTTCATTAAATTTGAAGTGGCTAACTTCGAATCTTCTTATTATGCCATACTGGGCTGTCCAGCACTCGCCAAATTCATGGCAGTACCGCATTATGTTTATCTGCTTCTCAAGATGCCAGGACTAAGTGGAGTTCTCACTCTCCGAGGCGACTTGAAGAAGTCATATGATTCAATCAGGAGGCGATCCAGTATGCTTCGACTACTCATGTGCCCGATGCTTTAGGGGAAGTACTCGCGGCCGCACAGCAGCTCTCCCAGTCCGGGCTGGAGATCCCTTCGAGAAAGGCTAGCAAGTGGAGCATCCAATCGAATGACGACGTGGCCCTCAAGTCGATCCAGCTCCAGGAGGGTGACTCATCTAAGACCGCCGTCATCGGTGTGGGCTTAGGTGAGAAATAGAAACTCGTGCTCGTCAGTTTTCTTCAGGCTAACCGAGACATATTCACATGGAAACCAGCGGACATGCCAGGGGTGCCCAGGGAACTGATCGAGCATAGTCTGAATGTACACCCACAGGCCGTGCCCAAAAAGCAACGCCTGCGAAGGTTTGCTCATGACAAGCGTGAGGCAATTAAACGGGAAATAGCTAAACTCCTCGCGGCTGGATTCATTAAAGAAGTAATCCACCCAGAGTGGGTAGCTAATCCCATCCTTGTAAAGAAAAAGAATAATGAATGGAGAATGTGCGTTGATTACACCGATCTCAACAAGCATTGCCCGAAGGATCACTTTGGGCTACCGCGCATTGATCAAGTTGTCGACTCAACGGCGGGTTGTGTTCTCCTCTGCTTCCTCGACTGTTACTCAGGATATCACCAGATTGAGCTCAAGGAGGAAGATCAAATCAAGACTGCGTTCATCACCCCGTACGGGACATATGCTTACAAAACTATGTCCTTTGGGTTGAAAAATACAGGAGCAACCTACCAGCGCGCGATCCAGATGTGCTTTGCTGATCAGCTGCATTGGAACGTTGAAGCCTACGTGGATGACGTGGTCATTAAGACCAGGAATTCCGATGACTTGATCGCAGACTTGGAAGAGACGTTCAGCAGCCTGCGTAGATTTCGGTGGAAGCTCAACCCAACTAAATGCGTTTTCGGAGTACCATCAGGGAAATTGCTGTGACACTCAGGTAATTAGCTAGGTCATACCTCAGCATTTAAGTATGCTCGTATGCTCAAAGTTTGGCAAAAATGTATTTTATGTATGCAATGCTATGGAAGAAGGGATGTTTATGCAATTAATATTGACTAAAGGTCCTTTTATGCAAAATGGATGGAAATGAGGGAAAAGTTTAAAATCATAAGGGTTATTTTGCAAAAAGTAGTATCTGTGGTCAAATTTCAAAAATATATGTGAAATTACCATAGGATATATGTGCAAAAGTAATTTTACTTAAGGATTTACACAAAATGTGAAATTATTACTAAGTCTATGTTATCTCCAAAACTATTGCTCAAATGCAGGTGAACCTTAAAGAGGAGTTGTAGGGTTTGAAAATCCATGCACTTTTGATTTTTGGACCATCTTCATTTGAGCATTGGTTTAAAAGTTACAAGCCCTTTTCAGTGAGGCCCCTGCCTTTCTCTGAAATTACAGATCAGTCCTTGAGTCAGTTCACCCCCCTTCTTCCTCCCTGCGTTCTGCCCCCCCTGCTCTGCCTTCTCTGTTTCCTCTGTCGCCGGAATTATGAGCCGCCCTGGCTCACCGCCGGCCATCTCCCCTGCCCTTCCCCATCCACGTGTTGCCCGCTGCTTGGCCCCCGCTCTACCCCCCCTTTTGCTGGCGCCCCGCCCGTGTGCCACGGGTCTGCATTGCTCGCCGGCGCCGCTTCTGCCGCCGCCGCAAATTCCGCGGGCAAGCCTTATCCCCTCCCCTCTCTTCTGCCCAACGGCACCAGTGGGCCGCAATCACCCCGTTTGGCTATAAAAGAACCGCCCGGAGCACCTCGCGCGCGTACAGAAACCGTCACTCCACCATTGCCGCCGCCGTGAGCTCGGGTCACCGTGGGACCTCTCCCTCCGCCCTTTCCCTCCCCAAATTGACTACACTAGCAGCTTCCTCGTGCCCCACTGCACCTTCCCCGCCCGTTCCTCCCCTTCCCCGCACGCCGGAACCACCCCGCCGCCGAGCGCCTCCGGCCGCCGGCCCGGCTCACCGTGGGTAGCCCAAATCCGGCCATCCCAAGTCCCCCCGAGACCACCCACAGGTAGCTTTAGACCTCCTCATGCTTCCCCTCCCTTTTCCCCTCACCGCCGGCACCCTCCCCTGCCGGAATTTGGCCGGACCAGAACCTCTCCCCGCCGGCCATGGCCATGGACCCAATTGCTTGGGAGCCTTTTCTTCCAGGGGGTTTTCTGCTAAAAGTTAAGGGCTGTTCTGTAAAGGATAGTTGTTATTTCATGTGAGAGCTTTTCCTGTCTTGTAAAATCCGTAACAATTCACAGAAAAATTCAAAAATAGTAAAACCAGTTTTGTTAGAAAGTAGATTCCAAACTCTATGACTTTTGTTAATAGAGTTTAGATTGAAACAAAATATTCCTACCTGTATTTTAAATCCAAGATTAAGGGTAATGTACACTTAACATTGTCATTTTATGTTTAGTAACTTAAGCAGTTTGGCATAAAGGTTTCATGAGCTCTAGCTAACTTTGTGTAAAGTTGCAAACTTAAAACTTGAGTTAAAGTTAACTTCTTTTATTTGAACTTTCAAATTTGAAATATTCAATAAACCTATTATATAACCTCTTCTCAATTAACTCTATTGTTAATCTCTAATGTGATATTTTATAAGCAAATTTCTAAAACCTATGATCTTTTAATTAAAAGTTTTGAATATAAATTTTAGTTCATTTTAAATTCAATGTAAATATTTTAGTTGGTATTACAATAAACTCTACTATATCTATATAAATAAGTGTTTGAAATCTAAAACCTCTTTATTTTATGTAGATTTGTGTGTTATTTGAATGAGTTATACTATTTGAAATATGAAATTCTAAATTTAAATTTCACCTTATTAACTTATTGCATTTCATATAGAATCAACGACACTCGACGACGGAGATTACGAACTGGTCTTAGGGCAAGACCAAGGCTTTCCAGAAGATCCAGCGCAAGTCGTCGAAGGGCTAACTGAAGCTCCGAACCCGAGTTCGGAAATCCCTGACACTCCTACCCTCACCCCCACTCCAGAAGGCAAGCCCCGGACATATCCCACTACTTTATTTACACTGTAATCTTTGTCTATCTATATTATATCTTGCATTAGGTCTAGGAGTTGAGGTGAAACCCTAGATGCATGAATCCTAGGAATCCAATGTAATGCTCCCGAGTCCTTATCGGATAGATGCTCCGCTAATAGGACCGGTAGAAGTCGGGTGATTTCCTGTCACTCGCGCGATATAGGAGTTGCATGTTTACATTACTGCAACCACTATAAGGATGACGGACAGGGTCATGTGCAGTGTCATGACCTGGAAGTTTACCCTGTCTGTTTCGGTAAAAAGTTTTAAGGCCGAAATGTTTGGTAGTGGTGGCTAAGTTTTTGAAAGTACTAGCCACATGCCGCGAAATATGGTAAGCGGTAAGCCTAGTACCCGATTGGCCCGGCAAATGGACGCGCTCCCACCACTCGACTTTTATTTTATGTTTACACGCACCGACGTGTGGGAGTACGTTCTGCAAGGCAGACAGGAATACGGGTTTTGTAGTCGCGCTACAGACGTATGTCCTGTACACATTGGGTGTGCGTACGGTCCTGCAGTCGCTTGTGGTGGCCCCGATCCATAACCCGGAATATGAGGGAAACGGTTGCTTTGGAATGCCCTGTTGGTATTCCAAGCGTGTGTGTTAGGTTTACCTTGCAAGGATAAATTCGATTCGAATCGTCCGCCTCTCACGATGCTTGAGACTGCTTATCCCTTTTACCACATTGAGTAAGAAGTGAAACTAATGATGGATAAACTTGATGGATGATAATCACTACCTTGCTTGTTTAGTCTAGGTGCTAACCTAGGATGGCTAATCAAACTAGAATCCGGCAGCTAAAACTTAAAAGTAGTTCATACTCTCTGTTGCTTTTCAGCTGAAAATAAACCCAGAGCCTTACAAAGCCTGCATGGGTCTAGTTACGGGCTAAGTATACCCAGCCCCGGGTAAGCCTTGCTGAGTATTAGAATACTCAGCCTTGCTAATGTCTTTTCAGGTATAACCCACGAGAACCCCACGGACAACCTTGGGTGGCCAACGTCCGTTCCGTTTGGCTGGTCCGTGGAGTGGGACCCGTCCCCGGCCAGCACAGACCCTCCGGAGTGACACCAAGCCCTGGGCTAAGCTTGGCGTTCGCCTTCGCGACGTGTGTAGTCGCGTAAAACTTTGTCTTCCGCTGTGAGTTTAGACAAGCTGTTACGCTTGTCAGTTTGAACATGGTTGTATAAATTTACTTCTCTTAAACTCGTTTTGTAATAATATAAATATATATGGCTGTAAATTAAAGTTGATGAGCTATTCTGTGATGTGAACTCGCCATCGTGCGAGATAAACCTACTTCGATCCTGCTGAACCGTGGTTGAATCGGGCGGAGACCCGACAGACCAAAGGATTGTTCCGTTTGAAGTGCGTTAAGCTGATTGCAGTTGTACGGCGATCAGTAGCGCACTTGAGCCGGAATAATTCGAGCGGTTCTGCCACAGCTGGTATCAGAGCTGTAGGTTTATCTTTACATCTAGAATAGCTCTTAAAAGGTGTTTTCTGGATAAAAGTTTGCCAACAAATGAGTTTACAAAATACGTTGGATCCGTCAAGGTTGTGCTTAGAACGTAAAGCCCTAAGGGTTTATATGGGAAAGTATCAGGTGGCTAATGGTATCTATATATGTATAGATAGTTTTGACTTGCAGCACTACTTTCTGTCAAAACTTAAATTTCTGCACAACCCCAACCTTACTTCCTGTAATGACATCTACGTACGGAGGTAAGAAGGTAAGGATCCTCAGCCAACTGAGGGAGCTTGGCCTTCCCGTCGGTGATGCGAACCGAACGCTGTTTCTCAAGCAGTGGCCTACTTGAGATGCTGCCAATATACCAACTTAGGTTGATTATATTGGGAGTATATGGTTCGGCGCAGGGTATGGCGATCGCTGTTCATACCCCCGCATTTTGCGGTACCCCCCGTGAATACGTTGTTTCGATAACGTATGTTAACGTTGTCTGTACGGCGGTAATTGTACGGATGCTGTTCCTATAGTGAACAGTAATGTTTGGGGACGCTTTCATGTCGTGCTGCCATGAAAGGTTCATGAGATATAAATATGTATATCTGTGTGATCTTTTGCAGGTACACTAACCACGTTTACGCTATTAGGATGTGTAGGGTTTATCGACTAGTTATATATAGTGAGAGACATATGGTCATGCCACCGGAATTAACTACGTAAGTCCGAAAATATTCGGCAATTGTTTTGGTTGTGAGGACGAGTAGCGCGTGCATGCATCTTTTGTCAATAAAAGAATTTTATACATCATGGTCCTGTTGTTTGTTTTTGGAATGGGGTAATGAAGAGTTAAGGACAGCTTTAAGTTGGGTATCTTATATGGGATCTTAGCTTTCCATCTGATTTCCAGCCCTTGCTGTTAACAAAATTGGTTATCTTGATCTGATTATCTTGTACTCTTCTAACAAGATAACAAGTTTTACCATTTGCATCCTGGTCGCAGATGGCAGCACCTTCCAATGTTTTCTGGGATCCGGAAGGGCATCTCCACACTAATGCCCTTCACTGGGAGGGTTTCCCCCGCTTACTATGGGAATCTTTGCAGGCTTTCCATTATACAGAACCTCCTCAGTACGACGCTGTTGAACATGTGGAAGACGGAATCCATAGGGCCTATGTCAGGATGAGTATACCTCAGCATCCTTTCCGTTCACAATGGCAGCCTATTGAGATCAGTACGACGGGCTACAGAATTATGGACGCCATTGAAGCAGCGGCCCTAGAAGCCATTTATGCTTTTTGCAGTCAACACCCCGAGGAAGTTGTAGGACAACCTATAGGTTTGTTTGCCACAACAGATCCTGGTGAAGCGGAGCGAGACCTCGGAACAATTCCTGAAAGTCATAGACTGGAAGGTCCACCAGAAGAAGTAGTGCAAGGAATGAGGCGTTATACGGGTGTGCAATACCACTATCACATGCTGCTACGCCGTGAGATAGGCCATCTGATTACGGCCGCACGAAGTTTCCACGGGGACGCTGCCAGATACTTTACCCAGGCCGATCAACTTCAAGCAGTGGTACTTGAGAAGAATGGAATAATCGCTACTCAAAACGAGACCATCCATCATCGTGAAGATCAGATCAACGAGAGTGATCACATAATCACTCAGCGGGATACTGTTATTGAATTTCTACAGGCACAAGTTCAAGATCTGATCCTTGCAGTGGATGATGCTCAAGCTCAGATTGAAGAATTGCAACAGCCCCCGATTCCTCCCGTTGCACCTGCAGCACCTGAAGCTGAAGAGGAAGATCCCGAGGAGATTGAAGGGGTCTCCGAACTTGATTCCGAGCATGGGGATCCTATCGTCAGTCCCCATCATTCCTCCTCTGGAAGCCAGTCATCAGTGGGCAATTTTGATGACTTTTAGTCATAGTTGACAGCGTGGTGGTCTAGATGTAATAAATGTATAAGATGTAACATAAGTAGTGTGTAGAACATCTAGTTATAAAGCCACTTGTTGTATATGTGGCATGTACTTTTAGGTAAAAGTTTATAACCTTTTGAGTATGCTGATGTAAGATAGTAGTATCTTTATAGTAATCCAAATCCTGAGTTCTGGTTATTCTGCTCGAACATCTGTGTGCCTGTTATAAGTGGAATGAATGGAGCATATGCATTACATTTCAGCCTGATAAAATGTATATTATCTGAAATTGGAGTAAGATTATGGTTGATAATGGATGTCTCTTTTATTTCAGATGGTTGGAGCTACTCGAGGAACCCCGGAAGGATTCCGGGCAGGACAACCTAGTAGTTCCCAGCAACCACCACCGCCACCTCCAAACCTGGCCGAGGTTATGGCCCGGCAAACCGAGCTTCTAAATCAACTTGTACAAGCTCAGATGGGCCATTTCCAGCAGCAACCTCGAGGTCGAGGTGAACCTCTGTCGGCCAACTATCAGGACTTCCTCAGCACCCAACCTCCTTTATTCCACAAGGCCGATGAGCCTCTGGACGCAGATGCCTGGTTGCGGACTATCGAGTCCAAGTTCGCTTTACTGTCAGCTCCATGTTCAGAGGAGAACAAGGTGCTCTTCGCAGCCCAACAACTCCGAGGCCCTGCACGTCTTTGGTGGGACCAGTTCCATGCGATGCAAACCGCTGATCACGTCGTCACCTGGGACGAATTTCGGACTGCATTCCGAGCACACCATATACCAGCCGGACTCATTGAGCGGAAGCTCAATGAATTTTTGAGTTTGACCCAGGGTACCCGCACTGTTATACAATATGCCCAGGTTTTCAATCACCTGTGCCAGTATGCGGGATCACATGCGGACACTGATGCCCGCAAATGTGATCGCTTCCGTCGAGGCCTAAACACCAAGCTCAAAGAATGGTTGAATTTAGTGAAGGCCAACGATTTCAATGAGTTGGTCAACATGGCCATTACTCAAGAAGATTGTATTGCCACCCACAGAGCGGAAAAGAAACGGAAGACACCCACAGGACCTGCAACTCCACAGTCACCTCGGTATCGGCTGGTCCCGAGTAATGCCCCTCGAGCCCCGCCTCGAGGCAATATATATGGCAGATGGGTAGCCCGACCTCCCCAACAAGTACCATTCAACCGGCCACCCCTGCCACAAAATCAGCAACAACCCCAACAAGGTCCACGGCCGAGCTTTCCGCCAGCTACTCCAGGAAACAGCAATTATCGTTGTTTCAATTGCGGAAGCCCGTCCCACTTCATTAAGGATTGCCCTCAACCTAGGAAATCATTCCAAGGGCAAACATCTAATCCGAACTATAAAGGCAAGGGTAAGAGACAAGTGGTACAGGTCCGACAAGGGAGGGTGAATCTCACTACACTCTCCGAACTCCCTGAAGGGGCACCAATATTAACGGGTACATTTTCTATCAACCATTACCCCGTTACTGTTCTGTTTGATACTGGTGCTACCCATAGTTTTATCAATACAAAGTTAGGGGCTAAGATAGGCTTGGAAATTTGTCCTGTTAATGGGATATATATGATAACAACTCCTGGTGGTAATATCTCTGCAAATTACGTCTGTAGAGGCGTACCGATTCAAATGGGTAACCACCTAATGAGGGCAGATTTATTATTGTTGGATCTAAAAGGAATGGATGTTCTTTTAGGAATGAATTGGATGACCCAGTACCACATATCCATAGGTATCCCATCCCGTATAGTGGAGATAGGTTCATTGGAGCACGAACCTACTTTTCTTTATCTTCCACCACCAAAGTCGTTCAATTCTTACACCTATGCCGTATCTGGGGTCAAGCTAAAAGATATCCCTGTTGTCTGCGAATATCCGGATGTTTTTCCAGACGATTTGCCTGGAATGCCTCCGGACAGAGATATCGAGTTCATCATAGAACTCCAACCTGGTACAGCCCCTATCTCTAAGAGACCCTACCGAATGCCTCCTAATGAGTTAGCCGAGTTAAAAACTCAACTCCAAGATCTTTTAGACAAAGGCTTTATTCGTCCAAGTGCATCACCATGGGGTTGTCCAGCCTTATTTGTGAAAAAGAAAGACAATAGTTTAAGGCTGTGTGTTGATTATCGTCCTCTCAATGCGGTAACCATCAAAAATAAGTACCCTCTACCCCGCATTGATATCCTCTTTGATCAATTAGCCGGAGCTAAGGTGTTTTCTAAAATAGATCTTCGTTCCGGCTACCACCAAATTAAGATTCGGCCCAGTGATGTTCCAAAAACAGCATTCTCCACTCGGTATGGTCTATACGAATATCTTGTTATGTCATTTGGTCTCACTAATGCCCTAGCCTATTTCATGTACCTCATGAATTCGGTTTTCATGCAAGAGCTCGACAAGTTTGTCGTGGTCTTCATTGATGACATCTTGATCTATTCTAAAACTCCAGAAGATCATACTAAGCATCTCCATGTCATCCTTCAGCGATTAAGAGACCACCACCTGTATGCCAAATTCTCTAAATGTGAATTTTGGCTAGATACAGTCAAATTCCTGGGCCATACCATTTCTGGTGACGGAATATCCGTCGATCCCAGTAAAGTACAAGAAGTGATGGACTGGAAACCTCCGACCTCCGTCCATCAAATTCGTAGTTTTCTCGGTCTAGCTGGCTATTATCGCCGTTTTATTCCTGACTTTTCCAGAATAGCCAAACCTATGACCGAACTACTAAAGAAAGGTGTAAAATTTTCCTGGGATCAAAAATGCGAAGATGCATTTCATATTCTCAGAAATCATCTTACGACTGCTCCAGTCTTAGCTCAACCAGATGTCTCAAAACCTTTTGACATCTACTGTGATGCATCGGGAACTGGACTTGGTTGTGTACTTATGCAAGACAACCGAGTAATTGCATATGCATCACGAGCACTTAGGGTTCATGAACAAAATTACCCTACTCATGATCTTGAGCTTGCAGCCGTAATTCATGCTCTAAAAATCTGGAGACATCATTTGATGGGCACGAAATGTCATATTTATACCGATCATAAAAGCCTCAAGTACATCTTTACCCAGGCAGATCTAAATATGAGGCAAAGACGCTGGCTAGAACTAATCAAGGATTATGATTTAGAAGTATACTATCATCCCGGCAAAGCTAATGTTGTTGCCGATGCTCTCAGTCGCAAGGCGCATTGTTTTTGCCTATCCATTGAAGCATTCGACAAAACTCTCTGTTGGGAAATGAGTAAGCTCAACTTAGAGATCATTTCCCAAGGTGACTTAAACCATATCTCGATTGAAGCCACACTCAGAGATAATATTGTTCTAGCACAACAGCGTAATGAAGGGGTCAAAATCATTAAACAAAAGTTAATCCAAGGTGAAGGAAAGTACAAATGCTTCCGAGTAGATCCTGAAGGAGTTTTATGGTTCAACGAACGTATTGTTGTACCCAAGGACCATAAGCTCCGCAGGCAAATAATGGACGAGGCCCACTTGTCCAAATTCTCTATGCATCCTGGCAGTACGAAGATGTATCAGGATCTGAAACAGAACTTTTGGTGGACTCGTATGAGGCGAGAAATTGCCAAATATGTGTCAGAATGTGATATCTGTCAAAGAGTCAAAGCCAGTCATTTGAAGACTGCTGGTATCCTTCAACCTCTACCCATTCCCTCGTGGAAGTGGGAGGATATCAGTATGGACTTTATTGTTGGCTTGCCCAACACTTCTCGGAGGTATGACTCTATTTGGGTAATCGTTGATCGATTAACCAAGACTGCACATTTCCTTCCCGTGCATAACACGTATATTGCTAAGAAGTATGCCGAGATCTATTTGGATCAGATTGTTCGACTTCATGGAGTACCTAAAACGATCATTTCTGATCGTGGAGCACAATTTGTTGCCCGGTTCTGGGAGCAACTCCATGATGCTCTTGGGACTAAATTAATTCGAAGCTCCGCCTACCATCCCCAGATGGATGGGCAAACTGAGCGAATAAACCAAATTCTGGAAGATATGCTCAGAGCTTGTGTACTCCAATTCGACAAAAATTGGGATAAGTACTTGTCACTAGCAGAATTCTCTTACAACAATAGCTATCAGACAAGTATTAAAATGGCCCCCTTTGAAGCATTATACGGTCGCCGATGCCGAACTCCTCTGAGTTGGTCACAAACCGGCGAGCGTAAAATTTTTGGACCTGATCTAGTTGTAGAAGCAGAGGATAAAGTCAAGCTTATCCAGAACAATCTAAAAACTGCCCAATCTCGACAGAAAAGCTACGCGGATATACGAAGAAGACCATTACAGTTTTACGTTGGAGACTTCGTATATCTTCGAGTATCGCCTATCCGAGGTGTTCAAAGATTCGGTGTAAAGGGGAAACTTGCTCCTCGATACATCGGACCCTTTGAAATCCTTGAAATTTGTGGACCTGTAGCTTATCGTCTCCAACTTCCTTCTCAATTAGCGGCCATCCATAACATCTTTCATGTATCCCAACTCAGAAAGTGTGTTAAAATCCCCACCGAAATCATCGATTCCCAAGCTATCGAAATCGAACCAGATCTGACCTATACAGAACATCCCATCCGAGTCCTCGACACGAAAGAAAGAAGTACCAGAAGAGAGACCACCAAAATGTACAAGATTCAATGGAGCCATCACACAGAGGAAGAAGCAACATGGGAAACCGAATCTTATCTCCAACATAACTTTCCCGATTTCTTCCAAACCAATCTTCGAGCTTAATCTTTCTGTCCCATCCTGCTTCAGAATCTCGGGACGAGATTCTTTTTAGGGGGGAAGGCTGTGACACTCAGGTAATTAGCTAGGTCATACCTCAGCATTTAAGTATGCTCGTATGCTCAAAGTTTGGCAAAAATGTATTTTATGTATGCAATGCTATGGAAGAAGGGATGTTTATGCAATTAATATTGACTAAAGGTCCTTTTATGCAAAATGGATGGAAATGAGGGAAAAGTTTAAAAGCATAAGGGTTATTTTGCAAAAAGTAGTATCTGTGGTCAAATTTCAAAAATATATGTGAAATTACCATAGGATATATGTGCAAAAGTAATTTTACTTAAGGATTTACACAAAATGTGAAATTATTACTAAGTCTATGTTATCTCCAAAACTATTGCTCAAATGCAGGTGAACCTTAAAGAGGAGTTGTAGGGTTTGAAAAACCATGCACTTTTGATTTTTGGACCATCTTCATTTGAGCATTGGTTTAAAAGTTACAAGCCCTTTTCAGTGAGGCCCTGCCTTTCTCTGAAATTACAGATCAGTCCTTGAGTCAGTTCACCCCCCTTCTTCCTCCCTGCGTTCTGCCCCCCCCTGCTCTGCCTTCTCTGTTTCCTCTGTCGCCGGAATTATGAGCCGCCCTGGCTCACCGCTGGCCATCTCCCCTGCCCTTCCCCATCCACGTGTTGCCCGCTGCTTGGCCCCCGCTCTACCCCCCCTTTTGCTGGCGCCCCGCCCGTGTGCCACGGGTCTGCATTGCTCGCCGGCGCCGCTTCTGCCGCCGCCGCAAATTCCGCGGGCAAGCCTTATCCCCTCCCCTCTCTTCTGCCCAACGGCACCAGTGGGCCGCAATCACCCCGTTTGGCTATAAAAGAACCGCCCGGAGCACCTCGCGCGCGTACAGAAACCGTCACTCCACCATTGCCGCCGCCGTGAGTCGGGTCACCGTGGGACCTCTCCCTCCGCCCTTTCCCTCCCCAAATTGACTACACTAGCAGCTTCCTCGTGCCCCACTGCACCTTCCCCGCCCGTTCCTCCCCTTCCCCGCACGCCGGAACCACCCCGCCGCCGAGCGCCTCCGGCCGCCGGCCCGGCTCACCGTGGGTAGCCCAAATCCGGCCATCCCAAGTCCCCCCGAGACCACCCACAGGTAGCTTTAGACCTCCTCATGCTTCCCCTCCCTTTTCCCCTCACCGCCGGCACCCTCCCCTGCCGGAATTTGGCCGGACCAGAACCTCTCCCCGCCGGCCATGGCCATGGACCCAATTGCTTGGGAGCCTTTTCTTCCAGGGGGTTTTCTGCTAAAAGTTAAGGGCTGTTCTGTAAAGGATAGTTGTTATTTCATGTGAGAGCTTTTCCTGTCTTGTAAAATCCGTAACAATTCACAGAAAAATTCAAAAATAGTAAAACCAGTTTTGTTAGAAAGTAGATTCCAAACTCTATGACTTTTGTTAATAGAGTTTAGATTGAAACAAAATATTCCTACCTGTATTTTAAATCCAAGATTAAGGGTAATGTACACTTAACATTGTCATTTTATGTTTAGTAACTTAAGCAGTTTGGCATAAAGGTTTCATGAGCTCTAGCTAACTTTGTGTAAAGTTGCAAACTTAAAACTTGAGTTAAAGTTAACTTCTTTTATTTGAACTTTCAAATTTGAAATATTCAATAAACCTATTATATAACCTCTTCTCAATTAACTCTATTGTTAATCTCTAATGTGATATTTTATAAGCAAATTTCTAAAACCTATGATCTTTTAATTAAAAGTTTTGAATATAAATTTTAGTTCATTTTAAATTCAATGTAAATATTTTAGTTGGTATTACAATAAACTCTACTATATCTATATAAATAAGTGTTTGAAATCTAAAACCTCTTTATTTTATGTAGATTTGTGTGTTATTTGAATGAGTTATACTATTTGAAATATGAAATTCTAAATTTAAATTTCACCTTATTAACTTATTGCATTTCATATAGAATCAACGACACTCGACGACGGAGATTACGAACTGGTCTTAGGGCAAGACCAAGGCTTTCCAGAAGATCCAGCGCAAGTCGTCGAAGGGCTAACTGAAGCTCCGAACCCGAGTTCGGAAATCCCTGACACTCCTACCCTCACCCCCACTCCAGAAGGCAAGCCCCGGACATATCCCACTACTTTATTTACACTGTAATCTTTGTCTATCTATATTATATCTTGCATTAGGTCTAGGAGTTGAGGTGAAACCCTAGATGCATGAATCCTAGGAATCCAATGTAATGCTCCCGAGTCCTTATCGGATAGATGCTCCGCTAATAGGACCGGTAGAAGTCGGGTGATTTCCTGTCACTCGCGCGATATAGGAGTTGCATGTTTACATTACTGCAACCACTATAAGGATGACGGACAGGGTCATGTGCAGTGTCATGACCTGGAAGTTTACCCTGTCTGTTTCGGTAAAAAGTTTTAAGGCCGAAATGTTTGGTAGTGGTGGCTAAGTTTTTGAAAGTACTAGCCACATGCCGCGAAATATGGTAAGCGGTAAGCCTAGTACCCGATTGGCCCGGCAAATGGACGCGCTCCCACCACTCGACTTTTATTTTATGTTTACACGCACCGACGTGTGGGAGTACGTTCTGCAAGGCAGACAGGAATACGGGTTTTGTAGTCGCGCTACAGACGTATGTCCTGTACACATTGGGTGTGCGTACGGTCCTGCAGTCGCTTGTGGTGGCCCCGATCCATAACCCGGAATATGAGGGAAACGGTTGCTTTGGAATGCCCTGTTGGTATTCCAAGCGTGTGTGTTAGGTTTACCTTGCAAGGATAAATTCGATTCGAATCGTCCGCCTCTCACGATGCTTGAGACTGCTTATCCCTTTTACCACATTGAGTAAGAAGTGAAACTAATGATGGATAAACTTGATGGATGATAATCACTACCTTGCTTGTTTAGTCTAGGTGCTAACCTAGGATGGCTAATCAAACTAGAATCCGGCAGCTAAAACTTAAAAGTAGTTCATACTCTCTGTTGCTTTTCAGCTGAAAATAAACCCAGAGCCTTACAAAGCCTGCATGGGTCTAGTTACGGGCTAAGTATACCCAGCCCCGGGTAAGCCTTGCTGAGTATTAGAATACTCAGCCTTGCTAATGTCTTTTCAGGTATAACCCACGAGAACCCCACGGACAACCTTGGGTGGCCAACGTCCGTTCCGTTTGGCTGGTCCGTGGAGTGGGACCCGTCCCCGGCCAGCACAGACCCTCCGGAGTGACACCAAGCCCTGGGCTAAGCTTGGCGTTCGCCGTCGCGACGTGTGTAGTCGCGTAAAACTTTGTCTTCCACTGTGAGTTTAGACAAGCTGTTACGCTTGTCAGTTTGAACATGGTTGTATAAATTTACTTCTCTTAAACTCGTTTTGTAATAATATAAATATATATGGCTGTAAATTAAAGTTGATGAGCTATTCTGTGATGTGAACTCGCCATCGTGCGAGATAAACCTACTTCGATCCTGCTGAACCGTGGTTGAATCGGGCGGAGACCCGACAGACCAAAGGATTGTTCCGTTTGAAGTGCGTTAAGCTGATTGCAGTTGTACGGCGATCAGTAGCGCACTTGAGCCGGAATAATTCGAGCGGTTCTGCCACAATTGCTCGGGTTCATCATCAGCAACCGGGGAATTGAAGCCAATCCTGTGAAGATCATGGCCATCACTGATATGGAGGCTCCGGCCACAATCAAAGATGTGCAGAAGCTAACAGGATGTATGGAAGCCCTGAATAGGTTCATCTCTCGACTCGGGGAGAGAGGACTACCCTTCTTCAAGCTCTTGAAACGCCAAGATAAGTTCCAATGGACGGAGGAGGCCGAGCAGGCCCTGCAAGATCTGAAACATCACCTTCAGTCTCCGCCGGTCCTTACAGCACCATTGCCGGGGGAAGATCTGCTACTTTACATCGCGGCAACAACTCATGTTGTTAGCAGTGCTATTGTAGTCGAGCGAGGCGAAGAAGGCCATGCATTTGGAGTGCAGAGGCCTGTATATTTCATCAGTGAGGTACTCTCCGAATCCAAGGTACGGTACCCAGCAGTTCAGAAACTTTTATATGCAATTCTGATTGCATCAAGAAAGTTGCGCCATTATTTCGACGAATACAAGATCACTGTGATTATGGATTTTCCTTTGGTGGATATTCTTTATAATCAAGACACCACAGGGCGTATATCAAAGTGGTGAGTGGAACTGGAGGCTTTGTCAATCGACTTTAAGCCACGCACTGCAATCAAGTCTCAAGCTCTAATCGATTTTATGGCTGAGTGGAGAGAGAATCAGATTCCAACTCCAGTCGACAAGCCAGAGCATTGGATCATGTATTTCGATGGATCTCTCAAGCTCGACAGCGGCGGCGCTGGAGTCCTATTTATTTCTCCACGGGGTGAACAGTTGAAGTATGTCCTTCAGATCATTTGGAAGGTGACCTATAATGAAGCCGAGTACGAAGCCTTGCCTCACGGGCTATGTTTGGTGATATCACTAGGGATCAAGCGACTACTTGTATATGGTGATTCTCTTCTTGTCGTTCAGCAAGTCAATAAAGAGTGGGACTGCAACAAGGAGACGATGGACGCCTATGTACAAGAAGTATGCAAGCTGGAGAATGAATTTTCCGGCCTGGAGGTTCATCGTGTGGTACGGGAACATAACGTTGGTGCGGATATGCTGTCCAAGCTAGGATCTGTGGCAGAACCGCCTGAATTATTCCGGTTCAAATGCGCTAGTCATCGCTGTTCAGCCGATACTAACTCAACGCACTTCAAACGGAACAATCCATTGGTCTGTCGGGTCTCCGCCCGATACAACCATGGTTCAACAGGATTTAAGCAGGTTTACCTCGCATGAAGGCGAGTTTACAATCACAGTACAGCTCATCAACTTTTAAGTTACAGATACGCAAATATTATTACAAACCTTTCTCAAACATAAGGTAAATTGGTAAATTTATACAAATAGTGTTTGACACAACAAGCTACACAGCTTGTCCAGGTTTTCAGTGGAAGGAAAAACTAAAATTCACGACTACACACGTCGCGAAGGTTGACACCATGCTCAGCCCAAGGCCTAGTGTCACTCAGGAGAGTCACTGCCAGCCGGGGACGGATCCCACTCCACGGACCAGCCAAAAGGAACCGAAGTTGGCCATGCAGAGCTATCCGCGGGGTTCTCGAAGGTTATACCTGAAAATGTTACTAGCAAGACTGAGTATTCTAATACTCAGCAAGGCTTACCCGCTTCGTGGTATACTTAGCCAGGTAACTAGACTCATGAAGGCATTGTAAAGGTTCTGGGTTTATTTTCAGCTGAAAAGCAACGAAGAGTATGATCTACTTTCAAATTTTAGCTTTCCAGATTCTAGTTGATTATCCATTCTAGGTAAGCACCTACACTAAGCAAGCAAGGTTGAGCTTAACTTTCATCAAGATAGTTCCATTAACAATTGCACTTCTTACTCTATGTGGCAGAAGGAATAAGCAGTCTCAATCTTCGCGAGAAATGGATGATTCTGAATCGAATTTCAAACCTTGCAAGGTAAACCTAACTCACACGCTTGGAACATCCAAAAATCGTTCCAAAGCAACCGTTTACCTTTCATTCCGGGTTGTGGAACAGGGCCACCACAAGCGACTGTAGGACCGTATGCACACCAATTGTGCAGGACATACGTTTGTAGCGCGACTACATGACCATACTCCTGTCCGCAGTGCGGAACGCACTCCCGCACGTCGGTGCGTGAGAAAAACCAAATTACGAGTGGTGGGAGGTATGTCCACTTGCCGGGCCGATTGGTTACTAGGCTTGCCGCTTTACCATATTTCGCGGTATGTGGCTAGTACTTTCAAACGCTTAGCCACCACTACCACACATTACGACCTTAACAACTTTTATCAAAATAGACAGGGTAAACCTCCAGGTCTGTCCATTATCCTTATAGTGATCGCAGAATAGTAAACAGGCAACTCCTATATCGCGCGAGTGACAGGAAATCAGTCGACTTTTACCGGCCCTATTTAGCAAAGCGTCTATGCGATAAGGACTCGGGTACAACATATTGGATTCCTAAGATTTTATGTAACTAGGGTTTCATTTCAACTCCAGACATAATGCAAGATATATAATATAATAATGAAATTGTAATAAATTGAAATACTGGTGTATGCATCGGGGCTTGCCTTCTTGAGTGTGGTTGGGGGCCGGAGTGTCAAATACTTCCGAACTTTGGTTCGGGGCTTCAGTTAGATTCTCGGTGACGTTTGTCGGGTCTTCAGAAAACCCTTGGTCTTGTTCTAGGACTAGCTCGTAGTCTCCGTCATCGAGCGTTGCGGATTCTACATGATATGTAACGATTTAAGTGAGATGGTTCTTAAGTTAAGAATTTCATTTCACGATAAAGTTGCAATCCAACAAATTAACACACATGAAATCATAAAATAGGGGGTTAATCTCAAGTAACTATTTACACTTAAGTTATGGTTATAGTACTGGAATTACTGTAAATAGAAACTAAAACATTTGAATTTGAATTCAAACTTCAAGTTTAAATTCAAATCTTAGGTAAATAGAATTATAAAGTCTTGAAAATTTAACTATGAACTAATTATCGACATATTAGATTATGGTAAAATGATCTAAATAAATAAGCCTTAGGAACAAGCCTAACCAAATTCGAATTCCTTTAAACTTGATTTGAACAAGTTCAAAAGAACTCAAACTACAAAACAATAATGAGCATGAAATTTTTATACTAGCTCACACATGATCTAAAGATGCTTTATACCAAAGATCACACGAAAATAAACTAGTATGCAGAAGTTATGCATAATATACCCTTTTAACTTAAATTTAAAATAGATTCAAAAGTATTTAGTTTCAAACCCAACTTCATTAATAAAATTTTTAGAGTTTGAAATCTAATTTCCAACAGAACTAGTTTGGCAATTTTTGGATTTTTCTACAATTTTCTACGAATTTTACAATTCAGCAGCTTGCCCACATGAAATAACAACACCATTTAGGGGGGGGGTCCTTAGTTTCTTGCATCTGGGTCCCTAGGACAGAAAAATTATTCACACATGTGCCCCTACCAGCTCTCAACGGTGGCCGGCCGATCGGCTCCGGCACGTTCCCAACGGTAGCGAGGTCACCGGCGGGGAGGGGCTGGCTTGGCATGACCTACGGGACGTGGGGAGTTGGTTGGAGGGGGTTGTGCTCGATGGGCAGGGGCGGAGCACGGACGGCGGCGAGGAGGGGCGGCGGCCGTGTCGGGGTACCGGTGTTCCCGGCGAGGGACCGGTGAACATGGGTAAGTAAAGCACGCACGAGCACCAGTGAGCTGCAAGGGTTCGACGTGAGTACCTAGATGAGCTGGAGGTCGAGCGGAAGGGGGTTGTCGATGATGAGGCGGCGCGCGGGCGTCTCCGGCGAGGGGCGGCTCGGGGTTGAAGCAATTCCGGCGAAGGAGGGCCGGAAGCTAGACCAGATCAGGTCGGGGAGCTAGCGGAGGAGGTGAGGAAGCGGTGGGCAGCTAGAATTTGGGCGGGGTGGAGCGGTCGCGGCGAATCCCGGCGAGGAGTGCGGCGGCTGGCTCGGTGGACACGAGAGGGAAGAAGAGAAGCGGGGAGATGGGGTTCGGGTCGGGCTTTATAGGAGAGCACGGCCTCGTAGAAGAGAGGGAGAGAGGGAGCTGTCATGGGGCCAGGCTTAGGACGGCGGGCGGCGCCGGCGTGCCCTTCGGGTGCGTGGCAGCCGCTCGGCACCGGCGGCCCGACGTGGCTGAGCGGGGGACGGCCAGCGGGGGCAGCACGGGCGGTGGGAGGAGTGGTGGGGCGACGCGTGGAGCAAGATAAGGGCGACGCAGACCTGCAGGGGCTCGGGAGGCGGCCGGTGGCAGAGATCACGCGCGCAACAGAGAGCAGAGGAGATTGGGGCCTGAGGAAGACGATGGAGGACCTAGGTGCAATTTCACAGAAATACAGGGACCTCACTGTAATGCTTAGGTAACTTTCAAACTAGTGCTCAAATGGAGATGGGCCCAAAAGCAAAAGTGTATGTTTTTCCAAAATCTACAACTTTGCTTTAAGGCTCATTTGCAGAAGAGCTAAGGATTCTTAATTAATTTGAAACTTAACAAGATTTCAAAACTTTACATAAATCCTATTTTAAAACTACACTACATATATATCCTATGTGTAGTTTCACCTACATTTGCGATTTAAACACAAGTTTTTGACTTTTGCAAAACAACCCTCATACATTTAAATTCTACCCTTCATGCTTACCCATTTAACACTAAAGTACTTCTATTAAAATATAATTATATAAACAACCCTTTTCCCTTAGCATTTAAATTTTCAAACACACTTTTACCACATTTTGCACACAACTTCGTACTAAAATCTAGGGTGCGATAATGCTAAATACCTGAGTGTCACAGGATCTACCCGTGCACAGGTTCCGGCGGGAGTTTTTGTCCAAGAGCTAAAACAGCCATCCATTAAGTCCTCACCTCAGGTAACCACTGATGTTGGCCTTCAACAGCCTGATCGGGAGGTTATGATGCTTGGAGAGGACTGGAGAGAGGCTTATATCGACTTCATCCGGGATCAAAAACTTCCAGCGGGAATAGATGCCAGAAGCGTAGAGGCAGCTCGTGTCATGCGCAGAAGCAAGGGTTTCATCCTAGTCGACAGCAAGCTCTACCGGCGTGGCGCACGACCAGGGGTGCTCATGAAGTGCGTCACGAAAGAAGATGGCTACGGCATACTGCGGGAGATACATGAGGGTGTTTACGGCAACCACGCAGCTTCAAGAACGTTGGTGGGGAAAGTATACAGGACTGGTTTCTGGTGGCCCACTGCAGTGTCCGATGCTGAGGATCTCGTGCGGAGATGTCAAAACTGCGAATTTTTCAGCAAGCAGTCTCATGTCCCAGCCCACAGTCTTATCACCATACCGCCATCCTGGCCATTTGCTTGCTGGAGCCTCGATATGATTGGGCCCTTCACAATGGCGCCAGGTGGTTTCACCCATGTATTGGTAGCTATCGAAAAATTTACCAAGTGGATTGAGTACAAGATGATAGCCATGCTTACACCAGATCGAGTTGTTGATTGCATCTCCGATATCTTGCATCGCTTCGGCTTCCCGAATACCATCATCACGGACTTGGGATCAAACTTCACGGCCAACCAGTTCTGGGAGTTCTGTGAAAATGCGTGCATTAAGGTTATGTACGTCTCTATTGCACACCCAAGGGCCAATGGTCAAGTTGAGAGGGCGAACGGCATGATAATTGATGGCCTCAAGAAAAGACTCTATGATGAAAATAGCAAGAAAGGAGGCAAGTGGATATATGAGTTGCCACATGTCATCTGGGGGCTCCGAAGTCAGCCGTCCAAAGCCACATCATGTGGAAATCCCCTCGGGTGGAAATGTACAACGAAGGCGAGGCGGACGAGGCAAGGCAGTTAGAGCTTGATTCTGTCGAAGACGCTCGCTACACCACTCTTGTTCAGTCAGCCCGATATCTCCAGGGGATCTGGCGTTATCACGATCGCAACGTGAGGGAACGGTCGTTCAATATAGGGGATCTGGTCCTACGCCGCATCCAAGACGAGTCTGGCTTACACAAGCTTAACTCAAGGTGGGAAGGTCCGTTTGTCGTCAAGCAAGTTACAAGACCGGGGTCGTATCGACTACAATACCCCGAAGGCCAAGATGTCCCGAACTCTTGGAACATTCAGAACCTGCGCAAGTTTTACCCATAAGGAGGCATGCGGGGCTAGCTATTCTCCGGGTGCCTGGACGGCCCTTCTCTCTTCCGAATCAATTTGGAGGCTACGTGTCACAAGATTCGGAATGTAAATTTTTCTGTTAACAAACGGAGGCTCCGGCCACGTTCATGTTTTATAAATCAACTTCTTGTCATGAGTTATAACGGAGGCTCCGGCCATGTTCATGTCTTATCGACTTCTTGTCATAAGCTCTAACGGAGGCTATGGCCACGTTCATGCTTTATCGACTTCGTGTTATGAGTTTCGATGGAGGCTTTAGCTCCGTTCATGCTTTATACGAATCGACTTCCGCCATGACCTTGGATGATCGCTTGCGACGATGATCGCATTTATTCCAACTAATTCGATCCGTTCGACTGGTTTATACCCAGTTTGTTGGATGGGCTCGCATGAGGAGCTATTTCGACTGCGCCCAGAGTCGTTGCACTCGGGGTAATTTCGATTTCTTGCCATAAGCACGGCAGTCACGTGATGATGCTCGCATTCTTTCCCAACAAGTTCGATCCGTTCGATTGGTTTATACCTAACTTGTTGGATGCACTCATATGAAGAGCGATTTCAACTACACCCAGAGTCGTTGCACTCGGGGTAGTTTTGTTTTCTTTGCCATAAACACGGCAATCTCGTGACGATGCTCACGTTCTTTTTTAAACAGGTTAGACCTGTTCGATCGGGTTATGGCTAACTTGTTGGTTGGGTTCCTACTCGGAGCTACTACGACTGCTTCCAGGGTCGTTGCACTCGGGGTAGTGTCTACTACTTCGCCTTTAAATCTGGATGACAATTTAGCTAAGGCACACACTAGTAGAGATACCAAATAAAAATATATACAAGGCAATGAGTACTTGTTTTTTACACCTTAATCTTGCAGCACACTTTGTACTATTTGTTCTACTACAGGTTGGGCTTCTTGGAGGTACTTTTTGAATTGTTCTTCAGTGCATTCCGCAGCCACTCCCTGCGTGAACATTTCCAGCGGAGCTTCTGGCCAAAAGGATTTTACAAATGCAAGGGCATGGCTGACACACGCGACCGTGGCTTCCGTGAGGAACTTGACGACTCTTTTCGGAGCTCCGAGAAGTTGCTCCAGCAAGGGCTGCTCGCCTGCTTTGCCTTCTTCTGGTGGATGCACCATATTCACGAGCGTCTGGGCGGCCCCCTGAGAATCTCCAGTTCCTTTTCCCGCCGCCCCTTCTCCTTGCCCAGCGTCTTGATCTGCGGAAGGCAGTCGGTGAACTGTTGTTCAGTATCGGCGACCATCTTCTGCAGCCTCTCAACGTCATCTGACGGCGATACAACATATTCTTCACGTCAGTAAGCAGCTCTTCTTTATACATTAAGATTTTCCTAAGTTCTGCGGTGAAGGTTTTTTCAGAATCCAAGATAAATTGTTAAGTGAAAGTACTCGAGGGCAGAAAGGGCTTACCTTGGTGCGCTCTCTTCTGCTCTTTGAGCTGCTCCTGGTGCGTCTTCTTCTGTTCCTCGAGTTGTTCTTGGAGCTCGGAGTTGGCTTTCTCGAGGTTACGCAGGTCATTCTTGAGGAGCCATGTCTCTCAAGTCCGCTCTTGCTTCAGCATGTCAAGCTCTCTCTGAAGATAGCAGTTCTTCATTTGCTCTTCAGATATGCGCTTCTCCCTGGCAGCAAGCTCCTGGTGACCACTCATGACTGCTTTCAACTTCTCAGATTTCTTCTGTGAGTGTGTGATCACGTTCTGCATAAAAGGGGAGAGTCAGACAAACAACTCGACAACGTATACAAGCAGAAGAGTAATCATGCCTTACCATAGCAAAATCATACAACTCCTTGTAAGCCTTCTTGAAGGTTTTGATGTTATTAGCCGTCAGCACTGGGTCATCCAACAAATCTGTGGCAATGAGGTTCTCGTACCCGGGCCTGGTCATCAGCAGATCTTCGGGACTCCTTGAGGTCCCTGCGGCTTCTTCAGAAGGTGGCTGTTGGGCACCTACAAGTCATGATGCATTCAGTACATAATGCTTGGGGTCTAAGCAGCTAGCCGTGGGCGGTCAGACATTTACCTGTGCCATCTGCAGGAGCAGCATCATGGGCCCCGACTTGTTCCTCACCACCAGCTCTGGCTTCGCCTTGTTGGGGCTCGGGAGGCGGCAGGTCGGGCAGTGTCGTGTCTGCCCACGTGGGCTAGCTCCTTGGGTGCGGACTCCCCTAGGGCTGATGGCTTGGGGGCTGGGGTAGCCGTGGCTGGTTTCGACTTGCGTGGAGCGGCGCTTTCAGACCTAATAAAGCAGAATCAGTTATCATACAAGTTGAAACGAGCAGAATGTTTACTATGCAACAAGATGCAAACTTACAGCGTAGACTTCTTCATGACAGCCTTCTTCACCCACATAGCCCGTTGCGGGGTACTCGTCGCCGGCAGCGGGGTCACACCAGCTGATGGTGCGGTGCCCACCACGGCAATGGTAACAGCCGCAGAAGCTGCTGGATCTGTTCTCATTTCTTGGACCTCGGGCCTAGGTGGGGAAGTGGGAGGACTGCAAATAGAAAATGTCAGCATGCAACAATATTGATGTATGACAACAAGTCAGCATATTCATACCTGGTGGACTTGACTTCTTGCGCTTTGCGTTTGCGCACAACCCGGCGACCTTGCAGGACTGAAGGCAGAGTATCGGTCAACTCCACGGATGGTCCAGGGGAGTTGCCTCTACTTGCCTCCTCCTTGGCTTCCTTCTCCGCCAGGGGGCTTCCGCCTTCTGTGGACTCGCTGCTGGGCAGAGCCTCGGCTACTTGAGCCCTTTTGGCTTCGGCTGCGGTGCTGGGGAGGAGGTGGTCCGGCCGAGGGATGTCGGGTTATGGCGGGTAGCTCCGATATAACTCTGTGTACCCCTGCAGAAGGTTTTCAGTTAGCAGCGGCAGAACAGAGTTTGTTTCCAACAAAAAGTAGTCGAATACTCACCGGTCTTGGAGGACTTCGCACGGAAAATAATCCTGGGACGAAGGGCACGGCGTTCATGTCCAACAGCACCCGCTTGACTTGGAGGAGTGCGGCTTCATCTGACAGCTCCTCTGCACACATGCGAGACGGATCTTCAGTGCCCATGTACTCGAATCCAAGTCTGTGGTGTTGTTGGATTGGCTGGACTCGGCGTTTGAAGAAGGAGAACATAATGGACGCGCCGGTCACTACCATCAGCTTATGAGCTGCTATGGTGTCCAGCAATTACTCAACTTGATCCATGTCCCCCCTGGGAAGCTCAATATTCCACTCCGGCCTCACAACAGGTGGACTATTTGATTTCTCTGGGAGTTGGGGGGCATGATTTTCGATATAAAACCAATGATTTTTCCACCCGGGAATGTTGGAGGGGAATTCTTACGATAGGAACTTATCGCCGCCTTGATGTCTCAGTTGGATGCCGGCGCTCCCCACAATAGATGGATTTTTCATTGTGGGTTGTGGTTTGACTCGGAAGAGGAAGCGGAAAAGATCCGAGTGGGGCTCAATTCTGAGAAATGCTTCGCAAAAGTGAATAAAGATGGAAATGTGGCAAATAGATTTCGGGTTGAGGTGATGGAGCTCAAGCCCGTAATAGTAAAGAAGGCCACAGAAAAAAGAGCAAGAGCGGAGGGCCAGACCCCGTTCGGCAAAATGGTAAAATGTGATGATTTCGTCAACATTTTCCATGGGGAAAGGTTCACGGAATGAGGGGCGCCAATTGACAAGATTCTTGTCTTGGAGCAACCCCTCGGAAACAAGCCTATTAAGATTGTTGAGGGAGCACTTACTGTGTGTCCACTCCCCGGATGGCGGCTGCGCCTCTTTCTTCTTCCCATCCTTCTCTGATTTCTTGGGCACCATCTCTAGATCCGCTTGCCACGAGTTGCTCGGGGGCTGTGGGGAGAGGGGCGGGGAGATTTGGGAGGATTGGGGTTCTTCAAGAGGATGAAGGCGGAGCGTGGTTCTGTTTAGGGGATTTTGGCGGCTCTTGGCAAATTGCAGATTAGAAGCACAGTTTTTACTCAATGTTACCGCGGGGTTGAATAACCAGCGGTTGGGTGCAGTTTTACTGTTTTGAAGCTGAAGAGTTGTTTCAAGGAATGTTTGGAAGTTGAGGGGTCATTTGATGGATTGTTTAGATAAAATATTCGATTAATCATTTTTTAGGGTTGATTGCCTCGAAAAAAGGGGTTTTTCGAATTCCAGATCTAACTTCCATCATTTGTGCCATCACACCAGTTCTTTACCATATGGATATTTTTACACTGCATGCCACAACTTTTGGATTCTTATTTCCAAACTTGAGAGATTTGTATTCAAGGCTCGGGGGCTGTGGGATACGTGGTATCAACTACTTATTTTTTCGAATTTATTTGAAAAAGTAAGTAAGGAAGATTCAAGACTAATGCGACCCTCAGCCTGATTCTCCGATTTAACGTAAGGCTCAGGGGCTACTCCATATGGAGTGCGATTTTTCAATCGCACACCATATCAAAAATATAATTCAGGGCATGAGCACCTCATAGCTTCGATGCAACCAAGTGAGTACTTGAAGAAGGACTTCAAGACGGAGCTTCAAAGAAGCCGAAGACTACTTCGAAAAGTACTCGATAAGCCTGCAGTACTCAGCTACGAAGAGCTCGGGGGCTTGTCAGACCCGGGGCCACAGGACTGTGTACATAACGTAGTTTAAATAGGTTTAAGAGATTAAGTCCATCTTATCTCTTATTCATCTTGTTTATCTCTTATTTATCCCGTATGAGTAGGAGATAAAACTAGTCGGTACAGAGGGAATCTACATGAGATATGTTCTGGTACGATTTCTTGGCTAGTATCGGTTAGGATTCTTGTAACCCTGGCCTCCCGGATATATAAGGGGGGATAGGGACCCTCTCAAAATAAGATCATCAGATCATTCTACACTCAAGGCAATACAAACCACCATATAGGACGTAGGGTATTACGCACCTCGCAGCCTGAACCTGTCTAATTTTTGTGTTCCTTGCACCTTCGAGTTCCTGATCTCGGCATCTCCTCATCTAAAACTTACCACCTTGGGCATATCCCTCGGTGGGCAGCCGGTAAAACACCGACAGCGTGCACGCGGCCAAGCTCCCTGCGTAATGGTTTACAGTAATCATGGATCAGTAAGCACAGGCTACCTACCCGGTGTCATTATGCGACCTGGTAAGAGTACAGCACGAAAAATTTTGCATGCATATTACAATGCTAGGATTTGCTCCCAACACGATATCATGTGCATCAGTTACAACATAATTTTATGTTTACCTTGCAGGGGACCTGAACTGAACCGTGGTGCTGGGCATGTCGGATTGAACTCCGACTAGTTGGCTTCATCAACAATCACCCACGACTACTTCTACTTTGTGAGAACGCTTGACTACACCTCGCCAGATTCGACTCTAACTAGTTAGGCTCTTCGACAGCTGTCGACGACTACTTGACTTTGTGAGGAATGCACAGCGATGCGTCGGCGACTACTTCGACTACTCGTTTCGCCTATAAGCTAGTCAGAATCAACTCTATTGGGTGATACACTGGCGACTACTTCGACTACTAGTCTCGTCTACAAAACTAGTTAGAATCAACTCCGACTAGTCGGCTTCATCAACAGTTCAAGATTCAGTAGCAACTTGGCCAATACATAGGCTCAGGGGTTGGCGCCACCGACTACTAGGCATATCCTATGTGACTCATCTAGCTCCCAGGCTTAGAGGCTGGATACAACTCGGCTCTCAGTAATGAAGTTTGCATGCCATGATTCTTTGGATCCTTTATTCCAAAACTTGGGGATTTGGATTCAAGGCTCGGGGGCTGCGGGACACATGTCATCAGCGACTTATTTTTCAAATCTGTTGGAAGATAAGGATATAAGACTCAAGATTGAATTGACCCTCAGCATGATTCTACGAGTCAACCTAAGGCTCAGGGGCAACTCCATATGGAGTGTGAATTTAATCTCACCCCATATAAAAGAAGACAACTACTCAGGGCATGAGCACCTCACAGCCTTGACGCTGCCAAGGAAGTACTCGGAGGACATCTTCAGGATGAAGTTTTGGAGAACTCGAAGATGCCTTCAGAAGTACTCGGATGCCTGTAGTACTCAGCTACAAAGAGCTCGGGGGCTTGTCAGACCCAGGCACACGGGACTATGCACGTGGCATGCTTTTCCTAGGATACGGGATAGGACATGACCCACGCCCTACATTTGTGTAACTACTCGTAGCCTAGTAGAACTGCTCCTACAGTAGTCAAACTAGTCGGATACATTAGGGAACTACCATAAAACCACTCAGGGTAGGACTCTAGGGCATGTATCTGACTAGAACTTCCATGTAAATCTGTCCCCCCAGACTATATAAGGGCAGATAGAACCCCCTCCAGGGGGAAACAAAGCGATCCTCCAGGGAACCACCCAGGAGATCACACAATCATCATCAAAGGCAATACAAACCATACAGAACGTAGGGTATTATGCTCTTAGCGGACCAAACCTGTCTAAAACCTTATGTTTCTTTGCACCTTCGAGTTTCTGATCTCGGCAACACCCTACCTACAAATTCACCATCTCGGGGGGAATCCCTCGGTGGGCGGTAAAACACCGACATCCTACCCCCTGGAGTATATAAAGGACAACAGGCGCACATAATTGGCACAACCACAACATGAGGTACAACTCGTGCCTCATGCACATCATCATTTAAGGCAATACTAACCACCACACAGGATGTAGGGTATTACACTCTTGGTGGTCCGAACCTGTGCAATGTTTCGTGTTCCTTGCACCTTCGAGTTCCTGATCTCAGCAACACCCACCTACAATCTACCAGATCAGAGGTACCCCTCAGTGGGCTTGGAGATTAAACACCGACACACCCCTAGAAATTAATTTTAGAGTTAATATAAAAGAATAGCGCATCCCATAGAATTACAAGTGATTGTGTAGTGTGGTGGAGAGGAAGGTACGTGCGAGACTTGAGGTAAGCGGTTCGAACCCCAGACGATGCAAGTGTGCATTTCATCAAATTGTGCCTCTTTAGTATTGGGGCTTGTAGTGGTGGCTGGAATATTTTTTCTTTTTTATTTTGCTGGATTTTTTTATTTTTTGAAAATTGATTTGTATGGGCGGGTTATGGTATGACCCGCCCTAGAGATCATTTTCAGAGATGGACACGCTACTTGCCTCTACAAATAGCTACTTTTAGCTACGAGAAATAGGGGCGGGCCACCCATAAAATACGTTTTTAATCTACCTCTAAAAACCCTTTTCGTAGTAGTGATAGATGACGCACGGAGGGAGTAGCCTGCCGGAGAGGAGGTCATGGCCCACGCAGACGAAAGAGTGGATAGTGTGCCGTCGCAGCAGACGGCGCCACCGCGGACGAGGTCAGTGGGTTCCATATGGTCTAGGAGACAGCGTTCATGCTGGACCAGCCAGGTGCCGGTGCAGTCACCTCTTGCATTGGAGCCATCAAGACCAAGCTCTTGCTGCCATCAAGCGGGGGGGGGGGGGGTGATTGGTTGGTCGCATCTAGGCTGAGCCAGACTCCCTGTGTGAAAGGGTGGGCTGATTGGTTGCCTGGCCCAGCGAGCGGGCCTGGCTCTACAGATGCAAAACAATGGCACCCATAGCCTGGCTCTCCAGATACGCCCAGAACCTTCGTTTCCACGGAGCTAGGCGCTGGCGGTGCGATGGCGCGCGCGTGCAGGCAGGAAGAATTCCGGTTACCTCCCCAGTTTCGCGCCATCCACCTCCTATATATGCCCCCTCCCCCTTCCTCTCGCGGGCGCACTTGCCATTTCTTCCTTTGTGCAATATTGTACCTCTTTAGTATTGGGGCTTGTAGTGGTGGCTGGAATATTTTTTATTTTTTATTTTGCTGGATTTTTTTTTATTTTTTGAAAATTAATTTGTATGGGCGGGTTATGGTATGACCCGCCCTAGAGATCATTTTTAGAGACGGACACGCTACTCGCCTCTACAAATAGCTACTTTTAGCTACGAGAAATAGGGACAGGCCGCCCCTAAAATACATTTTTAATCTACCTCTAAAAACCCTTTTCGTAGTAGTGATAGATGAGGCATGGAGGGAGTGGCCGGCCGGAGAGGAGGTCGTGGCCTGCGGGGACGAAAGAGTGGACAGTGTGCCGTCGCGGCAGACGGCGCCACCGCGGACGAGGTCAGCGGGTTCCATATGATCTAGGAGACAGCGTTCATGCTAGACCAGCCAGGCGCCAGTGCAGTCACCTCTTGCCTTGGAGCCATCAAGACCAAGCTCTTGCTGCCATCAAGCGGGGGGGGGGTGATTGGTTGGTCGCATCTGGGCTGAGCCAGACTCCCCGTGTGAAAGGGTGGGCTGATTGGTTGCCTGGCCCAGCGAGCGAGCCTGGCTCTAGAGATGTAAAACAATGGCACCCCTAGCCTGGCTCTCCAGATACGCCCAGAACTGTGGCAGAACCAACCTGAATTACACCGGCTCAAATACGCAAGTCCTCTCTCAAGGGCTCCAACGTACTTCAAACGGTGTAACCCCTTGGCCTGTCGGGTAGAGTCCCGATGAAATCACCTAACTTCTAGGATCAAATAAGGTTACCTCATACGAAGGTGAGTCCAGAGATACAGTCACCATCATATTTTACATCACAGGGAATTACATTACAAGAGTTTTCAAAAGTAGTACTAAGTTCCAAATTTAGTAAAATTATTACAAACCGTTAAAGTTAAGGTTCTTGGCAGCGGAAAACAAACGCGACGATTTACAACACATCGTCAAGACGGATGTCATTCTAAGCCCGGGCACGACATCACTCGGTATCATTAGTGTTGGCCGGGGACGGATCCCATTCCACGGACCAACCCTCTGGAAGAGCACAGGGCCAAGACAGGGGAAGAGTAGGGTCTTCAAAGACATTACCTGAAAAACATATAACTAGCAAGGCTGAGTATACTAATACTCAGCAAGGCTTACCCGTCTCATAGTATACTTAGCTATGTAACTAGACTAATGAAGGCTTGTAATGGTTCTAGGTTTAGTTTCAGCTGAAAAGCAACAAAGAGTAGATCCTTAATTTCAACTTTTAGCTTTTAGGTTCTAGTTGATTATCCATTCTAGGTAAGCAACTATAGCTATTCATGCATGGTAGAACTTATTACAACAAACATCAGCATTTCTCATCATATAGTTGCTCTTGTTACTCTGTGTGACAAAGGGATCAAGCAGTCTCAATCTCCACGAGAAACGGACGACTCTGAATCGAATTTCCAACCTTGCAAGGATAAATCTAACTCACACGCTTGGAACACCAAAAGGTCATTCCGAAGCAACCGTTTGCCTTTCATTCCGGGTTGTGGATCAGATCCACCACAAGCGACTGCAGGACCATACGCACATCCAATGTGCAGGACGTACGTCTGTAGAGCGACTACACGACCGTACTCCTGGTTGCCCTGCAATACGTATTCCCACACGTCAAAGCGAGTAACCGGAAAAACCAAATATGAGTGGTGGGAGGTATCTCCACTCCTCGGGCCGATTGGTTACTAGGCTTGCCGCTTACCCATAACTCACGGCATGTGGCTAGTACTTTCAAACGCTTAACCCCGATCACCACACACCGCGACCTTAACCAATTTGTCAACCCAGATGGGGTATCATTCCTTTCCATGATACTGCACATAACCCCGTCCATCATCGTTATAGTGATGGCAGAATTGTAAACAACCAATTCCTATATCGCGCGAGTGATAGGAAATCACCCGACTTCTACCGGTCCTATTAGTATAGCAACTAATCGGACTCAGGTTCTAATATTCAGTACATGGGTTCCTAGGAATATGCAACTAGGGTTTCAATTCAACTCCTAAGAACTCTAATGCAGAAAGATATATATAAATATATAAATTGCAGTGTAAGAAAAATAGTGGGTTCATGTGCGGGGCTTGCCTTTGCTGGTGGGGCTGGAGTTAGGGATGTTAGCATTATTATCTTCCGAACTTGGGTTCGGGGGCTTCAGATAATCCCTTGGTGATGTTCATTTGGTCTTCAGAAATATCCTCTGCAGACTCCTGGGAGATCTCGTAGGTACCGTCTACGGAAGTAGTCGTATCTACATGCGATGCGACCTTACATTCAAAGTGTGCACATAAAACTATTTTACTTCATGATAAAGTTGCAATCCAACACTCATTTAACATATTATTCATATAACAACCAAAAAGATCTGAAACTAAACTTAGATAGAGCTTTAGGTGGACAACTAATTAAGATCGGCTATTTGTTGAAGATTACAACAAAGCCAATTGGGAATAACAGGGGTTCAGCCGATAGAATTTGTAAAGGAGAGAGCTATCTACACAGTTTTAGGAAATCTGCTGATTTCTGTTTGAAAGAGAAATCAGCAGGAGCAGTTTCAGTATATGAGCAGAAGAGATTAGCCGATTAGAGTTCATCTGGGGCCAAATTGGCTGATATGGATAGCAATGTCAAAGGTACAGTGCTTCAAGGATAGAACAAGGAAGGATCTTGCTGATTGGATCTAATTATCAGCATGTTTTTGCCTAACTGATAGTTGGTGTATCGGCTTGCCTTAGTCGACGAGGGTGCATCAGGTTTAGCCGATTGATGTGCTTTGGTCGTGCTTAACAGAGGCGTGTCGACTGTGCTATCTTACTAATCTAGGGTTGTGTACTTTGGCCTGTGTAGCCGATTGATAGTTGTATCGACTCCCTAATTGATCGATGAAGGTATCGATTATTTTAGCAGAGGGGTGTTTCCTAAAGCAACTGTGTCTTAACTGATCTGTGTGAGTATCGGCGTATCTAACTGATCGCGTGCATATCGGCACAGCCGATCCATGCTTTAGCAAAACTAGTTGATTAGTGAACATCGGCTGAGCCGATCTGTGTACATGTACTAGTCGATCGATGAATTGGCATATTAGCCGATTTAGTGCATCGGCACATTAGTCGATTTATACATCGAGTAGAACTAGTCAAACTATGCATCCGTATGGTCTGTGTCTTGGCGTATTCAGCCGATTGGTGGGTCGGCTGTGTAGCTAGTTTTCACCCTTAATGTTTTCCTATATCTACTGGGGCATATCAGCCGTGTAGCTGATTGTCTTATTCTGCATTGAGTTTGCATAACTGAGATGTGTTTAAGTGTTATCCTAGGTAACTAGGTGTGGTTGCATCGGCTTGATTACGTCAGCACAACAATCAATTGACGTACAACCGATGGGGTCATCTAAATCAGACTTGCTACAAGAACCAGGTGGAATAGAACACTAATATCGGACTAGGCTGATGAGACCACAAGCGTGGAACTAGACTGAAGAGGATGTGGCTGATGGGCTTGTGCCGATAGATGTGTAGCTAAAGAGGGCGTGTGGTGGGTAGGCATATAGCTGATAAGTGTCTTACAGACGCGCAGCCCAAAAGGCATGTGGCTGATAGGGGTGTATTCTATGGGGATATAGCTGAGGGGGTGTAGCCAAATATCTTAGCCGATAAATCGGCCGATAGAAATGTGTTGGCAGAGAGGGGTAATGAAGGAATTTGATACAGAAAGGAGCCCTAAAAGATTGCAAACTAGACAAGGACAAGGTCGTGATAGAAGAGCACGAGCACTCGTGTGAAAGGGTTAACTAAACATCATACATGTATATCATAAAAATATGAGCTAGGACTATCAAACTTATCAGCAATGCAAAACGAAAAACATGCTATGTACCAAACATATCATTCACTCTTCTACTGGGCAGTCATTTATTGAGTATAGACTAACTTAACTAGCTACACTTAAACAACATGTTAAATTTCATAAAATAACTAGGGCTGGTTTCATTTTAACCTAATAGATAGGGTTTATACACTATAAGCATCTGATCTTAAAATTAAGATCTGATGCTACAAAAATTATAACAAACAGAACCAACAGAATCAACATTACCCTAAAATTTTCAAAACATTTTCTGCAGTAAATAAATCAGAAGAATTATTTCCAACTGTTAACACCTAGAACATGTTTTATTTTTACAAAACAAATCACCTATAGTGCTGGAGCTATAAATTCAACTCAACACTGGTCAAGCATAAACATAGCTTCTGCAAATTTATTAGAATTTTATCCCTAAAGAATTAGGGCTGATAAAATAAACACCAACAATACTATTACATTAAGATCTGTTTATATCAAGAGTCTCAGACAAGATCACGTGCTGAAAATTTGTGGACAAGTTATAATACTCAGAAACATCACTTTAGAATATTTTCCTAATTTTTCATGAACCAAAACTTTTATACATGAAATAACTTCAAACTCAAGCCCAATTTCATAACTTGAGTCACATAGTGCTTCTGTTCCTAAGATTTTTATCATGGATTACATATGCTAAGTAGAAGCTATGGGAATAGATTCAGCTATACACATCAACAGAATCATCCCTGAATAAATTCTAAAGATTAAATCAACATAGTACAAAGGTACTTAAAATCTTTCGTTAAAGATCAATACTGGGTCTACAAATTTTACACAGATCTACACATGGTATGTACATCTCATGTTCCAAAAATCACAGGTAGCACAAGCATAGATCATGAGATACAATTAAATCACTCATTTTCTAACAATTAATCTAGAGTACAAAATAAACAGAACTAACTTAAGTGCATAATAGAAAACTTGTAGATATTGACTAGTATAACTCAGAACAATTGAGTTTGCTATTTTTAGAATTTTCTACAAATTTCTATGGAATTGAGAAGTTCACTGATTTGAAATAGAGAAGGCTCTGGAAATTTTATAGAGAACACCCCAGAACTTTCTAAATTGAAGCAATCAGGTCCCTGGTCGGGGAAATAGAGGACAAGAAGAAGAAGGCGGCGTTCCGGCGAAGGGGGTCACCGGCGGCGAGGGTGAAGGTGCTAGGAAGATCTAGTGGGTCATGGCGAACCTTGGGGTAGCCTTGGTTGGGGAGGAGAAAGGGCGGAGGGTGGCTTCCCGCGGCGAGCAGGATCAGCGGCGAGAGGAGCTCGACAGCTCCGAAGTTTCGGTGCGGGAAGGGCGGCGAGGTGGGGCTGGAGAGGTTTAGTGGGTGACGAGGAAGCTTGCCAGGGGGTTCTAGTGGGCAGAGGATGGCCGGAGGGGTACTCCCCACAGTGACCCGAAGCGGCGGCGGAGGAGCACCTCGACGGCGAGCGTCGTTGGGATGGTCCGATGAGGGGCTTGTGTTGGGATGAGGCTGAGGAGCATCAGCAGGTGGTGCAAATGTTCGGAAAGGGTTAATTGGGGCGGGGCATGGCTGGGGAACGACTGCCCACGGTGAGCTGGGCTCACCGAAGAGGAAGAACAGAAACGGCCGAGAGGTCCGGTGCTTGGGGTGTTGGGCAGGAGGGAGAAGAAGGGAAATGGAACGGCACGGGTTGGACAAGCTCGTGGACGAGAGGACGGAAACATAGAGGAAGCGCTCGGCTTGTGCCACGGCGGCGGCGAGCTGTCGGCCGGGCAGTGCCCATTGCGGTTGTGGCACGCGCAGGGACGGCAAATAGAGGGACGGCGAGTGGTGGGAAGATGTTGGGGTGACGCGTGGAGGTGAGAGGAAGCAGGAGGTGTCGAGGAGCGGTGCTGCAGCGGCTGGTATAGCTGCGATAGAGGCGGCAGCACGGTGGTGGTAGGGGCGGCGCTGAGCCCGCAGAGAAGAAGCAGAGGAGGAAGAAAAGGGGGATGAATCCAGGGACTGATTTGTAAAATACAGAAATCCTAGGGGCTTATTGGTAAACCATAATTTCCCATAAATCTAGGGCTCAAATGAGGAAATGGTAAAAACAAAAGTTGCAATACTTTTCAAAAGCTACAACTTTTCTTTAAGTTTCAAATTCAAAAACTCAAATAATGAAGTGTTAATTTAAAACCTTGGACTAAAATCAAAATTATAATGTTTTTGTCCTAAAGGGTGTAAATTTCATAACATTTAGGACCTAAATGCAAGTATTTATGACATGTCATGATGACTTGCACCTTTTTAAACTTTCACCCTTAGTAACTTTGAAAGTTACTTTTATAATTCAACTACTTGCATAAAAGGACTTGTACTTTTGTAAAATTACATAAATACCCTTATTTTCACAACCTTACTCAAATTTTTACACAATTCAACATATACATTTCAAATGAAACTTTTGGATAAATACATATATTTTTTTACAGGGGATAAAGTAAGAAAAATGTGTTTGCAAAACCACCCTTCATTTATTTTGAAGTTACCTCCTATCCAATTACATTTTGCAAAAACAACCCTAGTTTTTCCGTAATTATAAAAATACCCCTTTTACTTGTATTTAAATTTTTAAAAGCTTCACATAAACACACATAAGCTTTATACTAACAAGCACATACTTCAAACTAAATAATGTGCCTAGCTTACCAGTACATGAACTGTCACAGCCTTCCCCCCTAAAAAGAATCTCGTCCCGAGATTCAGGAAAACAAGAATTGGGGGTTCGGTACTGGGACTGGTGTACTTATCATCATAAACTTATAAAAGCAAGGCTTAACTTAAGCCACACTGTTCCAAAACAACATTCCAACACTACAAGTCACTCTAAGCATCCTTAAGAAGAAAAACATAGATACAAGCTTTCAATCATATACCTTGAAAACACTGCGGAAAAATATGAGTTAGACTTATGGAATGACTGTAATGCAGCTATCCGGCTAAAAATTCACAAGGTAAAAGAAACAAGATACCTATTCTGATAACAGCAAAGTCTAAAAATCAAAAGAATGTTATAGATCTTGAGGATGTAAAGATAGAGGCCGAAACACTAAACCCTAAGGCTCTCGGTATGACTATTTCAAGGCTGCACTTGTGATTATCAACACTCTAGATATCCTTAGAAGAAGCATAGATACTAGTTTTAAACTCAAAGATCACTTCCATTCAATATTTTAAATATGCATGCACGTACTACACGTCCTCACAAACAAAAATAACTGCCAAGTAATCTTGGCCTTACGTGGTTAATTACGGTGGCATCATATAGATACGTCTCTCCCTATAATATCTAGTCGACAGATCCTAACCGTTCAGAACCTATAGATTCGCAGTTAGTGTACCTGCAGAAAACCACCATATATATCATGAACCTTTCATGCCAGCATGTCATGAAAGCGTTCCCAATCATTACTGTTAACTATAGAAACAGAATCTGTACAATTACCGCCGTACAGACAACGTTAACATACGTTACCGAAATAACGTATTCAAGGGGGTACTGCAAAATGCGGGGGTATTGCTGTTCATACGTTGTACCTAACTATATACTCCCAATATAGTCAACCGAAGTTGATACATTGGCAGCATCTCAAGTAGGCCACTGCTTGAGAAACAACGTTCGGTTCGCATCACCGACGAGAAGGCTAACTCCCCAGTTAGCTGAGGATCCTTACCTCCTTACCTCACTATCAAATGTGTGGTTACAAAAAGTAAAGTTGGGTTGTGCATGAATTTAAGTTTTGACAGAAAAGTAATGCTGGTAGTTAGGGTTATATATATATATATATATATATATATTATAGCCACCTCTAATTCCCTTAATAAGCATAACCCTAGGGCCTTACGTACTAAGCACAACCCTTAGCGAATCCAACGTGGCTTTGCCAAATATTTTGTTGGTCAAACTTTTATATTGAAAGCATTTTTAAGGTAAAATATATCTCCAGAGTAACCTTATAGCTCTGATACCAGCTGTGGTAGAACCAACCTGAATTACACCGGCTCAAATACGCAAGTCCTCTCTCAAGGGCTCCAACGTACTTCAAATGGTGTAACCCCTTAGCCTGTCGGGTAGAGTCCCGATGAAATCACCTAACTTCTAGGATCGAATAAGGTTACCTCACACGAAGGTGAGTCCAGAGATACAGTCACCATCATATTTTACATCACAGGGAATTACATTACAAGAGTTTTCAAAAGTAGTACTAAGTTCCAAATTTAGTAAAATTATTACAAACCGTTAAAGTTAAGGTTCTTGGCAGCGGAAAACAAACGCGACGATTTACAACACGTCGTCAAGACGGATGTCATGCCAAGCCCGGGCACGATATCACTCGGTATCATCAGTGTTGGCCGGGGACGGATCCCATTCCACGGACCAACCCTCTGGAAGAGCACAGGGCCAAGACAGGGAAAGAGTAGGGTCTTCAAAGATATTACCTGAAAAATATATAAACAGCAAGGCTGAGTATACTAATACTCAGCAAGGCTTACCCGTCTCATAGTATACTTAGCTATGTAACTAGACTTATGAAGGCTTGTAATGGTTCTAGGTTTAGTTTCAGCTGAAAAGCAACAAAGAGTAGATCCTTAATTTCAACTTTTAGCTTTCAGATTCTAGTTGATTATCCATTCTAGGTAAGCAACTATAGCTATTCAAGCATGGTAGAACTTATTATAACAAACATCAGCATTTCTCATCATATAGTTGCTCTTGTTACTCTGTGTGACAAAGGAATCAAGCAGTCTCAATCTCCGCGAGAAACGGACGATTTTGAATCGAATTTCCAACCTTGCAAGGATGAATCTAACTCACACACTTGGAACACCAAAAGTTCGTTCCGAAGCAACCGTTTGCCTTTTATTCCGGGTTGTGGATCAGATCCACCACAAGCGACTGCAGGACCATACGCACATCCAATGTGCAGGACGTACGTCTATAGAGCGACTACACGACCGTACTCCTGGTTGCCCTGCAACACGTATTCCCACACGTCGAAGCGAGTAACCGGAAAAACCAAATACGAGTGGTGGGAGGTATCTCCACTCTTCGGGCCGATTGGTTACTAGGCTTGCCGCTTACCCATAACTCACGGCATGTGGCTAGCTTACACTAAATAATGTGCCTAGCTTACCAGTACATGAACTGTCACAAGAACCTTCATTTCCCCGGAGCTAGGCGCTGGCGGTGCGATGGTGCGCGCTCGGGCGAGCGCGCGGGCATTGAAAATGGATGCGGGCGTGCAGGCGGGAAGAATTCCGGTTACCTCCCCAGTTTCGCGCCATCCACCGCCTATATATGCCCCCTCCCCCTTCCTCTCGCGGGCGCACTCGCCATTTCTTCCTTTGTGCAGTGAGGCAGCTCCTCTCTTGGTGGATTTTGTGTAGTGAGGATGACAGGCTGATGGTGCCTTCTTTTGTGCAGTGACCCTGCTGATCTGCTGCTTGATGCAGTTGATATGATCCTGCATTCTTTTGTGCAGCTAACTTGCCCCTCTCATTTGCTAACTACAGACTTTAGTTAGTAATTGACTATGCATGGCATTATAGCTGCTTATGTATAATCTACTCTACTTGGACTTGTACCTGAGGTGTGCATGAGACACTTTCATGGATCAACCTTTATGGTAGTTGTGATATCATGACAATCTTGGTCATGTTCATTTCAGTACACATTCATGTTCTGAGCATATGTCCATTGCCAATGATGGTATAAGTTCAACCTGTGTTCTTTTTCCTTGCTCCATATATGTCATTGTTTATTTTCCAAGTTCTTATTTGGACAATGATGCTGCCTTTTCTCTCTTAAGCCAGATATGGCATATGGTATATAGTGACTATTGGGCGCCAAACTGGAGTACTCTCCAGCTGGAAGGCTTGCCATGCTCAGGTGAGTGGCTTCAGGGTGCGTGCTAAAAAAATACAAGACAAAAGAAAATGCTATGGCAGCATTCTATGGTACAACAGTTGATGGAAAAGATGAACCTGCTGAAACTACAAGGACGAGGGGTACTTGGGATTTTAAAGATGCAATGATGTTGTTAGAGGCTGTAGTAATCATTGTCCATGCTCTAATCATCGTGTTTTTAGTTTGGAAATATATGTAATGTCAGCCTTGTAACATCTTGTAAAAAGGTTACCACCATGAACAAGCTGGTAGTAACTTCACCCTATCACTACAGGAAAATAGTATATTTTCGTCGGCCAAAAGCCGACGAAAATAGGCCAAATGCCGTCGAAAATAGCTATTTTCGTCGGCCAACCGACGAAAATAGGCCGACGAAATAAAGTCGACGAAAATAGGCGTTTTTTCGTCGGTTGCCGACGAAAATAATAGTATTTTCGTCGGCCATATTGGCCGACGAAAATATGTCCACGTTTTCATCGGCCCAGGTGGCCGACGAAAATAGGACAATTATTTTCGTCGGCTTTTTTAAAGCCGACGAAAATAACATAAGTATTTTCGTCGGCTTTAATGGCCGACGAAAATACTTATTTGTGTGCAGTAATTTCGTCGGCCACCTGGCCGACGAAAATACTTTGATCAACGGCTTCATGAAGAGCTCCCCGCCGGCGGTACCACGCTACCTGATGGATCTGTCCGACGGCTGCTGCTCAGTTCCAAAGGAGTTGCACTAGCTTAGATTTGATGATAGAAAATAGGATAATAGAACTTGACAAGACTCAAAACTTACGTCAGTGTTCAAGTGCGCTACCTCCAGGTTGTTGGAAGGCATAGAGACTAGCAGGATCAGGATAACCTTGCTGCTACCAAAAAAAATGAAATAATAGACAACCACACAGTTTAGCTTTATACAGCATCAAAAGATCCAGGTACAAAGAGTACACAAGAAAAGCATCACCATCAACCTGAGAGGTCCTAGGATGCTGTTGCAATGATGGATTTGTAAAATCCCTGAAGATGAAAAAAGGAATTAGAGGCAAGTTGCTTTCATGATCCAAAGAAAATTAATATCATCACAGAAGAAAGACCCAGCTGCTAACTTAAGTTACATGCTAGCTTGTAAGATCTAAGATGACACTACTTAATTTGTTGCTGCAAGTTACTTTAGTTTTAGGAGAAAGCTATATATATATATGTTGATGCATGAGAGAGACAAAACAAGATACGTACATACTTGTGGTAGAATTCAGATTTGACACTGCAAAAGTCAGAAGATTTGACACTGCCCATCTAGGTGAAGTAATTGCAAGTCTCAATGGGCAAGCAGATGGTCCCTGATCACATTTAGTGCACAAAGAAAACCAACTCCCGATTTTATGTTATTCCCCCACCCCCAAGGCCACATTCATGATGCACAAATCATTTCTTTTCCTTTCAAATGCTTTAATGCTTCCATGGAAAATTGAACAAGTGTTAAGAAATATGAGAACATGCAAACTTCACAAGTCAATGGTAGATTTCTTTTTGTTCAAAACATGCAAATTTCAGATGGCATATTGATCGTTAGATGAGAGCAAAAAGCAATGCTAGCGGCTAGCACACTCTGCAGCGATTGAAACTAAGAAATATGAGATACCGGCTGAACTTAAATCAAACTTCATCTGCATATGCTGTATCTGTGATTAAAGGCAAGGCAATGATAACTGCATGTTTAATTCATATATGCAAAAGCATCCAGTAACTACATACGTATCTGCAAAGCACAACACGCATCGATTAGAAGCATACATCTAATCCCGGTATAGCCATCACTATAAAGGAGGGACCAAGGCAAGACCATATGGCTCACGTGTAATTGAACCACACCAATGGAAGAATGTGCCAGCACAACCAACCCGCAGGTAGGGATTAAGTATGAAAGGTCAATTCATGTTACCTCTGGATGAAGCTCCACTGCCTTTCAGGAAACTTCTTGCAGCATGAGTTGCCATCGCTATTATTTCTGCCAAAGGCAATAGACTCAAAGCTGGACCTCATTAACACCAGGTGGGCCCCAATACATGAGTTGCCTAAGCTTTTTATCACCAGCCAAAACAATTTTAGTCAGTTAAGTGGCTTGATGTAATGATTATTTCAAAAACTACTATTTACTTAGACAGTAAAGCCAGCCAGCACTCTTGCTACTACACCCATGAAGTCTGGGTCATAGCCAAAGTAGTCCTTGATGAAAGTCCTGACTTGCTTATCGGGTTGACCAGGCACCTTGATAAAATCCTCCACATCACCATACTGAGAAACAATCAGTCCATAAACCGTCCATGCCACCGGACAAATCCAGTAGTACCATATCCACCATTTTGGGATTTTCTGAACAAGACAGTGTTTGAGTTAATTCACATAGATTCAGTGCACGGTGGTTTTACAGTCCTTGAAAGTTACTTTAAGAAAGCGAACCAGTGACCTACCGATCTCGGGATGATGAACCCTGAGAAGAGATTAAAGAGAGAGTAGAAGGCAGCGGCAAATATGGAAGCGACCTGAGGGTTCGGTGTTATGGCGACACTCATCATACCATAGTAAGTAAAATAGAGGAAGGATCCTGTAATACACATTTGTGATAAATAAATGACATGCAAAGCAAAAGTTAACAACTTAGCATAGTAAGAACATACATCTTACGACCAACCCTCCAAAATATAATCCCCAACAATAAGGCAGTAAATAATGCAAAGAACATTCTGACAAGGTTGTAGTCAGGGCTTCTCCAGTAAGTCAACCATTGCTTCCAGAGGCAACATTTTGTATCATGTAAAGAAATCGCACAGTTTCTCTTTTATTCCCATATTGTCAATGCAGGATTATGTTTATGCATAAAGTCACATATACATGTAAACTATTGTTGCAGTGTCACAGAAGATTGACTTGTTAACAAGAGAAGCATGTATTTCTTATCTTGGTTCACATGGGACTACATTTGTACAGCATAATCACAAAGTTAGTAGCTACCTCCCAACTACTAACAAGACTCCACAATCACAAAGTTAGTAGCATACAGAAATTGAAAGATGAACATACAAAAATAAGTACCTTCAGAACTGAAAGATCATTATCCAAATTAGTTCCTGATTCATCCAAACCCCTAAAAGTTCATGACATTAGCATGTTGCACCATAATTACAGGCATAAAAGTGTAAGTAGAGGAGGAGGACAATACTTACTTCCAACAGATTCTATTCTTCAACTTCTTTTCTATCAAACCAATTCCCTCAAGGACATATCTAATAAGCACCAAAATGGCGCGGGGCAGAGGGGCGCGGGGGGCAGCGTGGAGCCGCGCGAGGCGGCGGCGGCGGCGGCCGCCGCGGGGGGGGGGGGGGGTGTGGGGGGGCCGTGGAGCCGCGCGAGGCGGCGGCTGCGGGGCCGAGCCGCGCGGGGCAGAGGGGCGCGGGGGCAGAGGGGTGGCCGCCGCGGGGGCCGCGGGGGGGGGGGGCGTGGAGCCGCGTGAGGCGGCGGCGGTGGCGGGGGCGGGGGCCGCGGGGCCGAGGTGGCGGCGGCGGCGGCGGCAGGGCCGAGCCGCGCGGGGCAGAGAGGCGCGGGGGCAGAGGGGCGGCGTGGAGCCGCGTCAGGCGGCGGCGGCGGCGGCGGGGGCCCGGGGGGCCGCGCGGGGCGGCGGCAGGGGGGCGGCGGAGCGCTGGGCGGGGGCGGTGGCGGCGGGGCGCGGGGGCGGGGGGTCGGGCGCGGGCATGTGCTGTGCGGGACTGAAATATCCAAACCCTATCCTTAATCCTTAACCAGGGTCCATTTATTTTCGTCGGCCCAATGGGCCGACGAAAAAAAATCTTATTTTCGTGGGTCTTGAGCAAGCCGACGAAAATAGGAACCTATTTTCGTCGGTTAGGAACTAGCCGACGAAAATATGACACTGTTTTCGTCGGCCTGCACAGGCCGACGAAAATAAATGATAATTTCGACGGTTTTTATTGGCCGACGAAATAAGTGAGTTATTTTCGTCGGCTTTTTTTTAGCCGACGAAATTATATATGGCCGACGAAATTGAGCAGTTTTGGTGTAGTGTATGTATGCAAAAGGTAGCTGGAACTTGATGCATTCAAGCAACCAAACAAACTCATGTCGCATCTTGTTTTTGAATTCTGAGTTCATCCATGCAACCAATCACCATCTTCTGGGAGCTTGACTCGAATGGACCAGACAACCAATCATAAGGCCATTGCACCTCCAGGGCCTGGCTCCCTCCCGGCGGCGGGCTCCCTGGTGCGAGCCAGGCTCGGCAGGGAAGGAAACCAATCACCCCTGATCCTGATTTACAGTCAATAGGAGGTTTCCAAACTCACGGCCGATCAGGCACGTGTCCCGGCCATCAGCCTGACCCACTGCCGCATAACCTCATCCCACATGGTGGGTCCCTCAACATATCACTTACCTTTTCAATTTCTCTTTCCCCACAGCCCAGCCTGTTCCATCTCCCGTCTCTCCTTTTCTATTTAGTTGTGTGTATAAATTTTGTTTCGGATTGTTCTCTATAACTTTTGTTCTGCAACTTTTTTCCTTCCAAAGTTTTTCTCTAACATTTTTTATTCTTTAGAATTTTGATCATAATTTTTCTACCAAAATTTTGTTTCCAAATTTTATCCCTTTTTGAAAAGTTTTTCATAACTTCTATTATTGAAATTTTTTCTTTGCAATGTTGGAAAGATTTTTTTCCCATTTTGCGCAACTTTTTGCGATTCCCACTTTTTGCGCAACTTTTTGAGATTCATATTTTTTTTAAACAAACTTAATCACCAGTTCAGCTTTTTTAAATAAATGTATCAAAACTTTGGTAGGATGCGAGGATCAGATATACATCAGAACAGCTAACGTGGGCTGGGATCAAACAGACCAGTTAGCTGGCACCTTGCGTGCGGAGCCAAAAGGAGAGTGGGGTGGGGCCATCATTCACGCTGACACCATCGAACGGAAATATACTCTGGTCAGAAATCAACCGCACGGAGCCTAATTTATGGGATGTGCTTCGAGCCGCGCACATAAAAAGTTTCAAGCCGGGCATATAGTTGGCTTCGGCGTGGGTACGGTAGTCGGGTCATAAACTTTGTTTGACTTGATCCGACTCGATAATCTCGGAGCATCATATCGGACGTATATGAATCCGACATATTGTCTGCGAGAACGTAGATTTGATTGAACCTGGTGCATGTATAGGGCTAGTTTGGTAAGGCTCTTGCTCCTCCTAAAAATAGCAAGGCTCTTGCTCCTCCTAAAAATAGCTTTAGCTTTAGCTTTAACAGTGAAATACCTTTTTCGGTGAAGCTGAAGTCATTTGATAAAACGTTTGATAAAATGGCATCTTAATGACAAATTAGGTAATTTTATGAACAATTAATACTTTGGGAGAAAAGCGGATGAAGTCACTTTTTTGGGCTCCTTCATTTTAGTCTAAATCGTTTTGGGGCTTTATACACTATTGACGGGTCCAGGGACCCGCGGGACCACTTCTCATCGACTGGTTCAGAACCTCGTATGGGATAGACGTCCGTCCGTACAAGGCAACAAATTTATTTGGGCTATCTCAGCCCACAAACCCCGACTGGCTGCTTAGTTGGGGTGGCAAAGGTCTCTATCCCCGACTAGCTACTCAGTCGAGGCGACCAGGGCTCATGTCGACTAGCTACTCAGTCGGGGCGACCAGGGCTCATGTCGCCGACTGGCTGCTCCGTCGGGGTGACCAAGACCCGTCTCCCCGACTGTAAAGCAGTCTGATGGGTCGAAGGACCCGGGGGTCCCAGCGGGCCCACTTCTCGCTGGGCAGCCTAAGGGCGCACGCAGAACGAGCGCCAATCTACGTCTCCGGCTACTTCGACTACATCTACGACTATTTCGACTACATCTACAACTACTTCGACTATAACTATGATTACTTCGACTACGTCTACGCCTACTTCCTAGTGGCTACATCGACTACACCTTAATCGGCTACATCAAACAGGCTCGACTAGCAAAGTTAAGTAACGACGCATCCGGTGCCTTCGGCACTAGATCCGCCTCTAGCGACAACTTCATCTGGGCCGCCTCGGCCGACAACCCCGACTACTCGGTCGGGGTGACCAAAGCCCATGCAGTCGAGGGCTGGATCTGTACCTAGGCTCCGACTGGGGGTGCCATTGAGTTCCGCCCGACACGTGCCCGCCTCCTCGACTGTTAGGGCAGTCGGAAGGCCGGACTCAGCTTGCCAGCAGCCCCAGGAGTAGGTCCGGATAATAAGGATTGGCCTTGGGGTCAAATTATCATATATGGCCAACCACCCTCTCCACTGGGGTTACAGTCCTCTCTGTTGTGGCAACAAGATGCTACTATTCTAGTTGCCCTTCCTCGCAAAGGGATGGGGAGGGTCTCATCGTGATACGGTCGGAATGCCACCGTCATGACGAGGTGACTGGGAGAGGCGCCAGAGATAGGGGCATGATAGCCGTACCATACCTATCGACGTCTCATGGCCTTCGATCGATGGAGCATAACGCATAGGGACAAGACAAGACGACTGTCCCATGATGCAAGACTTGGGCGACGGTCGTCTTAGGGCCCTGACTGACAGGAGATGGCGGCCCCGACTGGTGAAGCGAGAAACTCTCTCTCTCTCTACCTCATTTCTTCTATTTTAGCACCCTGTAAAGGAGATCTCCCTTGGGCTATAAAAGGGAGGATCACCCGCCTAGGATAGGGGGATCGAAAATCCAATCTCCCAGTCTCACGACTTCACTTGAAAGCTTGTAACTCCCCAACTCCCTTGAGCACCCGGGCTCAAGCAATACATCCTGACCCTCAACTGGACGTAGGGCATTCTACCCAAACCAGTATAAATCTTGAGTCATTATGTGCTAGGACACATTCGATTACGACATGCGATACATATCTTCAAGTAGTTTTAGCTGTCGTCCATTTCTGGAACTGACAACCGTAAAATACAATTTGTACCAACACTTTGTTTCTTCTAGAGGTGGCTTAAAAGGCAACCATGTCTTACAAAGGAGCAGGATTACAGTAGCAATCAACCCGCCCCTAAAAATGCATTTTTAGGATGGATGATTTCATCACCCGCCCCTAGAAATGGCCACCATTTTCAGGGGCGGGTGACCCCACCGCCCATCCCCAAAAATGGTATTTCTAGAGGCGAGTGACGCCACCACCCATCTCTGGAAATTGTGGCCATTTTTAGAGGGCAGGTGATGGCTGGTTGATTGGGATATATTTTTTCTTTTTTTCTTTTGCTATTTTTGATTTTTCTGATTTTTTTTGGAAATCGATTTGTAGGAAACCAGTCATGCTGTCACCCGTTCTTAGAAATGCATTTCTAGGGACAGATGATGGCGTGACCTGTCCCTAGAAATCGATTTTCAGAGGCGGACGCGTTAACCGCACCTGCAAACAGCTATTCTAGCTGCATGATCCGTTTCTAAAAATATATTTTTACCTGTCTCTAAAAATTCTTTTTACAATAGTGATAGGAGTTTCTTGTGTGCAGCTGTTTTCTTTTTATCCTTTTGGTAGTGCTTCATCAAAAATGATCTGAGAAGACGGTGGAGAAGCCGTACAAAATAGGATATAGACTAAAGATGCAGCAATCAGAAGCAGCAGAGTAGTTCTAGAGAGTTGTTGACAACAACTGATCATCAGTGTTTTCAGTATCTATACCAGTAGAATCGGTAAGAGAATGAGTTCTTTGTCCCCCTAGCAGGCATGACGCTTCATGCTCAGGAACAGAGGAGGCAGAAATATGAACTGAGAGAGCCGGAAGAAAGAGTGTCTCAGTTGAAAAGGCACTACACAGTAATTCTTGGATTGTACACGTATGCCCCGTACAAAGGAGTTTAGATATTCAGGCGTACGGCTCGTAGGTGGTAAACTGTTTTAAATTTTAATCCAGATAATTCAAGGACCGGACCCTAAAGGTGGCAGGCTCTAATTTAATACAATTTTAAAATATATAAAGATCAAGTTGGACTGTGAAGAAGCATTAGGACCATGATCCGATACCAACCCTGTCTGCACGTTTATGGGCGCAAATTCGCAACACAAAGAAGGAAGACGAGATCACTTGGAGATGGACATAACTACATAAGGCGGTGAATTCACGACCAAGAGCGCATATAATATTCAGTTTATTGGTCACACGAATAAAATGCCCATCACCCCAATCTGGAAAGGAAAGACCGAGCAAAAATATTGTTTCTTCGCTTGGCTACTTCTACATTGCAAGATCCTAACGGCATTACGGCAAACATCTTAAGAGGGATTGGCCACATGATCCAGTTTGTAAGCTCCGCTAAACCTTGATCGGACACCAGCACACCACACATATGCAGGACTGTACCTTCATTGGCTCAAGTATGGGAACTAATCGTGCTTTGGTATGACCTCCTACACCTACCGGTTTTTAGGTCAACAGTTTTCATATATAGGTGGTGCAAACATGGTTGGGTCAAAATCCGGAAAAGAAAACAGTTTTTTATAAAAAACAAAAAACCTTTTTGCTAGCTTGATAATATATTTTTGGTGAAATATATGGAACATTCAGACGGGAAATGAAACACGAAAGTGAAGTGGCCTTTTTTTGTCGAGGAAGATGTACAACAATACCAGTTTTTTTTAAAAAAACAAGGCAGCAATATAATAATTTAACAAGTCGTTGCAGAGGATAGTCCGGATAGGTTTCGGAGCATAATTAGACCACATCAAACCAGCATTTTGACGAGCGCTAATCTAGCTATTACATGAGCTGCCTCATTACATCCTCTAGGGACATGGATGAAAACAAAAGAAATCCCTCTAACTAAATTCTTAATATCCCTGATAAAGGGACCAACCAAGGATCTATCCATCCTAGGAGATTTAATCTTTCTAACAATATTTGAGCAGTCAGAAGCCACTATAACATGCTGGAGATTCATATCATTTGCATAGACAACTGAATATCAAAGTGCTATTGCTTCAGCTAGTTCAGGATCAGCTACAAAGTTCATCTTTTGGCAAGAAGCAGATATAAACTTCCCAAAATGATCTTGGATGACAACACCCATTCCTATAAAGGCGGATCATTGAAGATTGCGGCATCTAAACGAAAGGTTGATGTCAACAACTTACCCCGAATTTCCTCCAGATCCTCCCTTTGTGGCTAGCCTAACCAACTTTCAAGCATTAAGATACCGTTTAAGACGGTGGTCTCCCCTTCGCCTTGGGGTGCTTATGGTAGACTGAATGTTGGTCCAATGCTAGTGGAGGATTCAGACCGAGGACCCAACCCTCCCCAAATCCCCCAACGGCGGCAGTGAAAAGGGTTTTTCAAATATGTGCAACAGGATCATCTCCACATAAGCTTTCACCTTTTCAACAATCATTTATGGGTGCGTCTCATTCTCCTCATTTCTAGCTGAATTTCTTGCTTCCTAAATATGCCAAAGAGTAACTTTGAGTATTGTGGCTTCTACTTCCGATGCTGCAGCAAAAAAAAAATCAAAGAGCCAGTGTTTAGTTGAAATAAAGTATTGAGACTTAATTATGGCCAAAAACACCTTTTGATGAGATGTAGAAGCATGCTGGCACATAAACATAGCATGCTCTAAAGTTTCCTCTCGACCACAAAAGAAGCACATATCAGAAGTACAAATATGCCTACCCCCTTTAGTAGTACTCCTTTAGGCAAACAGTAATGAGCAATTCTACAAAGGAGAATCTTCATTTTTGCTGGTGGCTTGATAGACCAGAGTTTTTACCACATCTTGCTTGTCTCCACCTGATACGATTTATCACCTTTGCCATTTGTACTATGGGAGCCATGAAAGTCTTCCAATCTTGTAAGACTGTAACCAGATTTCACAGTATATACTCCTATCTTGGTATGCTTCCAAGCAGGGAAATCATCACATGATGTGTAGCATAATGGTATATTAAGGATATTTTCCGCTGCAGCCTCATTAAAGCATTCCCGAATTACAGTTTCACTCCATCCACCCTTTTCCTCGGTTGCTTATCCAGGATAAAGTTTTGACTCAATTTATTGGCATAAACGCTTTAGTAGTATGTTTTTCAGCTGTTTTTGTTGTAAAAGCACAACATAATAGGTAAAAGCTTTCGTTCATTTGAAATATGAGAAGACGACAAGAAAACAACACACATATCATATTCTAAGAAAATTAACCATGACAAAACAATCATTGCGATATGGTTGGTTGAAACAGCCGCAACATATACCTATACCTATTATAACATGTTTCAGAACCAATAGTAATAACGTGTTTATATTTTTGTTTGCAAAATACAATACAGACACAGACACTCGTATACACACATGCACACTCATCCCTACAAAAATAAGTATGCAATCCTACCCCGAGCACTTTCGAGAGACAGACCTGGCTGATCCTCGAGATCGATGAAGTCACTGTCAGATCAGGGACCACCGGACTGCGTAGATGGCCTACATCTTACAGGATAAGGGGTGGGATATGACCCACGCCCTACACCAGTTGTAACTACCTGTAGCATAGTAAAACTACTTATACAGTGGTAAAACTAGTCGGATACAGTAGGGAACTACCCAAAAAAGTACTCGGGTAGGACTTTAGGGCTCGTATCTAACTAGAACTTTCATGTAACCCTGTCCCCCCATACTATATAAGGGCGGACAGGGACCCTTCTTAAGCAGGGAGCATGAGGGGCAACTCGTACCTCATGCAACAGATCACTTAGGAGATCACCCGATCACCACCTAAGAAAATACAAACCACACAAGACGTAGGGTATTACGCTCTCGGCAGCCCAAACCTGTCTAAACCTTATGTTCCTTGCACCTTCGAGTTCCCGATCTCGGCAACACCCTACCTACAAACTCACCACCTCGGGGGTATCCCTCGGTGGGCATAGCGGTAAAACACCGACAGCTGGCGCGCCAGGTAGGGGTGTTCATCGAGCATCCATTGGAGAACTCGATGGCATCACTCAGCTTCACCAGCACCGTACTCGACGAGGACACAACTTTCATCATTGGCTCCTGGATCTGCATCGCCAACGGCTTGGGTGGCTTCAACAGCCACCTAGTCCACTCCAGGAAGCCGGAGGCCTCTACATCGACTCAAAGCAGCGACCTCGACGAGTTGCTGCTCCCTGATCTACCCAGGCAGATCGAGAGGACATCCGTTTTTGACGCGACTTCAACTCGTGCTGCACCAGGACTACTCGGATCAGATTCAAACCGATCCGAGGAGGCTTCGCGATCCAAGTCCCTCTGTGACTTGGAGGAGGACTTGGATCGCCTCGTCAAGATTCGAGATGAGGGAGCCACCGTGCGTCGGGGGCCCCCCGTTCTCGACTACAACTCTGACTCAAATGAAGAGTACCTGTTTGTTAACTATAATTCGAGCTGAGGAGGACTCGAGGACGAGGAAGCCAACACTCGCCAGGAGACTCCAGTTCTCGACAACCACTCGCAACCCGATAATTACTCCGAGTCATTTTTGGGTAGTCATCCAGGTTTAACTATAACATCCACACTGAAAGTCCGTTTCCTGTACTGGAAGGGTCTATAGCCCTCTAAGTTACTCGAATACGACTCCTGCCTTGTGGCAGAATCCACCCTTCAGTGTATCAACCCTAGGGAGCCAGAAGAATTCGAGTACTCTACTCAACTTCACCTCGCGTGACAACATCGATGCGCTGCAGCGACGACATCGACTACTCGACTCGCGCCGCAGTTACGACTGCTTCGACAAATCAGCTACACCAATGACAACTTCGACTACTCGTCTTGACTGGAAACTAGCCAGGGACAAGTCTCAAACTACTCGATGACTAGCTCCACACGGTCAACAACTAGTCGGAATCAGCTTCGACTAGTCAGCTTTGTCGACAAATCACCCACAGATCAAAGCTACGCTTCACCGCCTACTTTTTGTGCAATGCACACTTTCTCCATCAGCAAACTCGGAACCCACAAGCCATGTCCAGATTGGTTTGAGGCGGTTCAACCCAGGACCCTCTCCGCATTGGAAGAGGACTTTGATCATCTACCACCACTCGGAGAAGGAGAAGCCACCGCTTGTCGGGGGGACTATTTATTCTGACAACTACTCGGATTCAGGTACTCATGTGACCCGAGGTCTGGTAAGAGGATCAGATTGGTCGGGTAGGTTTGGGCATCGGAACGGCATGAAACCCTCCAGGTATCTCAAATCAAGTCCACTACGATTCATTGGCACACCTAGCGAACTACTTTTTCAAGAAGGCAGACCCCTCCCTCCTTCCGACAACGAAGATGAGGGCTAGGTGGTGTGGAGCACCAAATGCTTCGCCCCCAATTGAGAAGTACTCATGATTCACGTTGACGAGGACTGTGAAGGCCTAGAGCGGGAGCAGCTCGATGACTACGATGACTACCTCCTTGATCCACTCGACGAAGATGTGGATGTAACAATGGATAGCAAATCTTCAGCCAACATCAAGGCAGAAGACGCAGATGACATCCAGAAGGAACACCATAGGCTCATAAATGCGAAGCACACCTAATGCAAGCACCACGCAGTTGAGACGAACTGTGGCAGAACCAACCTGAATTACACCGGCTCAAATATGCAAGTCCTCTCTGAAGGGCTCCAACGTACTTCAAACGGTGTAACCCCTTGGCCTGTCGGGTAGAGTCCCGATGAAACTACCTAACTTCCGGGATTGAATAAGGTTACCTCACACGAAGGTGAGTCCAGAGATACAGTCACCATCATATTTTACATCACAGGAAACTACATTACAAGAGTTTCCAAAAGTAGTACTAAGTTCCAAATTTAGTAAAATTATTACAAACCGTTAAAGTTAAGGTTCTTGGCAGTGGAAAACAAACGCGACGATTTACAACACGTCGTGAAGACGGATGTCATGCTAAGCCCGAGCACGACATCACTCGGTATCATCAGTGTTGGCCGGGGACGGATCCCATTCCACGGACCAACCATCTGGAGGAGCACAGGGCCAAGACAGGGGAAGAGTAGGGTCTTCAAAGACATTACCTGAAAAACATATAACTAGCAAGGCTGAGTATACTAATACTCAGCAAGGCTTATCCGTCTCATGGTATACTTAGCCATGTAACTAGACTTATGAAGGCTTATAATGGTTCTGGGTTTAGTTTCATCTGAAAAGCAACAAAGAGTAGATCCTTAATTTCAACTTTTAGCTTTCAGGTTCTAGTTGATTATCCATTCTAGGTAAGCAACTATAGCTATTCAAGTATGGTAGAACTTATTATAACAAACATTAGCATTACTCATCATATAGTTGCTCTTGTTACTCTGTGTGACAAAGGGATCAAGCAGTCTCAATCTCCACGAGAAACGGACGATTCTGAATTGAATTTCCAACCTTGCAAGGATAAACCTAACTCACACGCTTGGAACATTCAACGATTGTTCCGAAGCAACCGTTTGCCTATCATTCTGACTCGTGAATCAGAGCCACCACAAGCGGCTGCAGGACCATACGCACATCCAATGTGCAGGACGTACGCCTGTAGAGCGACTACACGGCTGTACTCCTGGTTGCCCTGCAACACGTATTCCCGCACGTCGAAGCGAGTAACCGGAAAAACCAAATACGAGTGGTGGGAGGTATGTCCACTCCTCGGGGCGATTGGTTACTAGGCTTGCCACTTGCCCATAACTCACGGCATGTGGCTAGTACTTTCAAACGCTTAACCCCGATCACCACACACCGCGACCTTAACCAATTTGTCAACACTGATGGGGTATCATTCCTTTCCATGATACTGCACATAACCCCGTCCGTCATCCTTATAGTGATGGTAGAATTGTAGATAACCAATTCCTATATCGCGCGAGTGACAGGAAATCACTCGACTTCTACCGGTCCTATTAATATAGCAACTAATCGGACTCAGGTTCTAATATTCAGTACATGGTTTCCTAGGAATATGCAACTAAGGTTTCAATTCAACTCCTAAGAACTCTAATGCAGAAAGATATATATAAATATATAAATTGCAGTGTAAGAAAAATAGTAGGTTCATGTCCGGGGTTTGCCTTTGCTGGTGGGGCTGGAGTCAGTAAAGTTAAGATCTTCCGAACCTGAGTTCGGGCCTTCAGAGAATCTTGCAACAACGTTCACATGGTCTTCAGAAACATCCTCTGCAGACTCCTGGGAGATCTCATGGGTATCGTCTGTGAAAGTAGTCGTATCTACATGTAATGCAAACATCACATTCAAAGTGCGCACATAAAGCTATTTTACTTCACGATAAAGTTGCAATCCAACACTCATTTAACATACTACTCACATAACAATCAAAAAGATCAGAAACTAACTTGGGTAGAGCTTTAGTTGGACAACTGATTAAAATCGGCTATTTGTTGAAGGTTACAACAGAGCCGATTGAAAACAACAGGGTTCAGCCGATAGAATTGGCAAAGTAGGGAGCTATCTACACAGCATTAGGAAATCTGCTGATTTCTGTTTAGAAGAGAAATCGACATGAGTAGTTTCTGTATATGAGCAGAAGAGATTCACCGATTTGGTTTCACCTGAGGTTAAAACGGCTAATAGAGGTAGGAATATTAAAGGTACAGTATTTCAAGGATAGAACAAGGAAGGATTTTGCTGATTAGATCTAGTTATCACTATGTTTTTGCCTAATTGATGGTTGGTGTATCGGCTTGCCTTAGTCGACGAGGGTGCATCAGGTTTAGCCGATTGATGTGCTTTGGTCGTGCCTAATAGAGGCGTGTCTACTGTGCTATCTTACTGGTCTAGGGTTGTGTACTTTGGCCTGTGTAGCCGATTGATAGGTGCATCGGTTTTCTAATTGATCGATGAAAGCATCGATTACTTTAGCAGAGAGGTGCTTTCTAAAGCAGCTGTGTCTTAACTGATCTGTGTGAGTATCGGCGTATCTAGCCGATCGCGTGCGTATCGGCATAGCCGATCCATGATTTAGCAAAACTAGTTGATTAGTGAACATCGGCTAAGCCGATTTGTGTACGTGTACTAGTCGATCGGTGAATCGGCATGCTAGTCGATTAGTGCAAGTAACTAGCCGATGGTGTATTGGTAGACTAGTCGAACTATGTATCCGTACGGTCTGTGTCTCAGCGTATTCAGCCGATTGGTGGGTCGGCTGTGTAGCTGGTTTTCACCCTTAATGTTTTCCTATATTTACTGGGTCATATGAGCCGTGTAGCTGATTGTCCTACTCTGTACTAACTGTGCTTAACTAAGATGTGCTTAAGTGTTATTCTAGGTACTAGGTGTGGTTGTATCGGCTTGATTACGTCGGTAAAACAATCGATTGACATCTAGCCGATGGGGCCATCTAAACTAGATCCGTTACAAGAATCAGGTGGAACAGGACATTAACATCGGACTTAAGCTGATGAGACTACAAACATGGAACTAGACTAAAGAGAATGTGGCCGATGGGCTGGTGTCGATAGATGGGTAGCTAAAGAGGGTATGAGGTTGATGGGCATATAGCTGATGGGTGTCCTATGGATGTGTAGCCAAAAGGCATATGGCCGATAGGTGTGTGTCCTATGGGTATATAGCTAAAGGGATGTGTGGCCAACATCTCAGTCAATAAATCGGCTGGTATAAGTGTGCTGACAGAGAAGGGTAACTAAAATGGATTGGTTATATCGGGCCATTATAGAAAACGACCAGAATTGGCTTGGATCAGCTGATAGCAAGAACCCTAAGATCGTGTGTGCATCTCCGATATATCGACTATGTGCAGCCGATGTAGGACAGAACAAAATAATTGTATCGGCAGTAGCCGATATTAGAAAGATAACAACCGTATCGGCTAACCAGCCGATGGTAGAAGCATATCAAATGAATTGCATCGGCTGACAGCCGTTACAATGAAACATCATAGATTCAATTGAAACGGATGCTTAGCTGCTGAGCTAATAGCCGATGCTGAAGCATAGCTACAGAGATGTATTAGCTAAGCAGCAGATACACACGAACTAATAAGGATCCTTATACGAAAAGGACCTTAAGGAGACTGCAATCAAGACAAGGACAATATCTTGATGGCAGGGACATGAGCACTCGTGTGAAAGGATTAACTAAACATCACACATCTCTATCACAAAATTATGAGCTAACACTACCAAACTTATCAACAATGCAACACGAAAGACATTCTATTTACCAAACATGTTATTCACTCTTTTACTGGACATTCATTTATCGGGTATTATCTAAATTGTTTAGTTACATTAGGTAACAGGGGTGATTACCCTAAACATCTAAACTAAATACATTAGGTAGTATACTTGGTTATTTTAAGCAAACAAACTAATTACACTTAACATCTTTATGCAACAAATTAATCAAAATAAATAATTTAAATAAACAATATGTAAAACTTAAATGAATTTTATAGAGCAATGCACTTTAAAACTAAGGCTATAAAAATTACTAAACATTGCTTTAGTCTAATTACATTTACTGTAAATTTATCAGGATTTTATTTAAACAGGAACTATGCCACAAGAATACACATTAAATAATTAAGATACATTTATAACTATAGTTCTATACTAGATCTGGGGTTCAAAATATATGGACATGTTCTACTGTACAAGAGTAACATTCCAGCATATTATCATAATTATTCATGAACCAGAACTATTGTTCATGAATTTCATTTGAATCTAAGCCTATATTCATAACTTCAGTTATACTAGGTTTCTGACTCTCAAAATTTTATCATGAACTAAAAATGTTGAAAGAATGCTAAGGTTAAATTTTAAGCTACAAACATGAATAGATGCATCTGGAATTAATTTATGAGGTTTTCATCAACATACATCAAAAATACTCAAACATTATAGCTAAACAATAGATCTGGCCCTGCAAATTTTAAACAGAGCTATTCAAGACATGCACAACTTATGTTCCAAAGTTCAGCTATAGCACAGCTGTGAATCAAAAGATCTAATTAAAGCATTTGTTTTCTACTAATTAAATCACAGCACAAAATACACAGATTCATCTCATGATCATAACACAAAAGTTGCAGTATTTAACCCAAGGATTCAAACCCAACTAGTTTGACATTTTTACCATTTTTCTATGATTTACTATGATTTTCCAAAGTTTCAGCCAGAAATTTCAAGAAGGTCCAGCGTGACACTATTCATCTAAGTCATGGGTTGTGAGAATAGGCCCCTGGAATTCTTCCTATTGTTGTGTGGAGTCCCTGGTCGCGATTTTTGGAATAGAGAAAACTCAGGGAGCTCGATTCCGGCGATGGGGTGCTTCCCGGCGGCGAGGGAGAGGTGGGGGAGCATGAGGGACACGAGAGCTACCTTTGGATTGGCTCGGTTGAAGCCGGGGTGGCCAGAGAAGGGCCGGCGGCGGTCGGGCTTGTTCACGGCGGCGATGTTCCAGCATGCTGGGGGTCGAAGAGGCTCGGTGAGGTGGTCCAGGGGCTTCCTCGAGGTGATGTAGTCCTGCTAGAGTGATCGGCGAGGGGTGGGAGCTGCTGAACGGCCGGGTCGACGGGGAGGCCGAAATGGCGGCAGAGGAAGGTCGACGGTGAATGTCAGTGGGGCGGTCTGGTGAGGGGTTTGCGCCAGGGTGGGGTCGGGGAGCACAGGTAGGGAGTGGAGAAGCTCAGCAGGGGGTTGAGGAGAGCAGGGAGGGGCTGATGATGGCTGCCCACGGTGAAAAGGGGCAGCGGCGGCCATGGCAGCGGGTGGTTCTGTTCGAAGAAGCAGAAGAGGGAAGGAAAGGAAGAGGAGGGCGAGAGCAACAGAGCAAAGGAGGATATGCTGGGCTTAAATAGGAGAAGGAGGAGGGCAAGGGCACAGCACAGGCGACAGCGGCGGCGACAGAGCAGAGAGAAAACAGAGAGGAAGAAGAAAGGGAATTTTCCCAAGGACCTGTGCACAAATTCAGAAATTATAGGGACCTAGGTGTAAAGAAAAATTTAACCACTGTTCTTGAGTTCAAATGAAAAAGTGTTTAAAATAAAAGTTGTGCAACTTTTCAAATCCTACAACTTTGTTTTAGAGTTTAAATTCAAAAACTCAAAGAATGAAGTGTTAATTTAAAATCTTGGACTAAAATCAAAATTATAATGTTTTTGTCCTAAAGGGTGTAAATTTCATAACATTTAGGACCTAAATGCAAGCATTTATGATATGTCATGATGACTTGACCTAATTGCAAGCATTTATGACATGTCATGATGACTTGACCTAATTGCAAGCATTCATGACATGTCATGATGACTTGATCTTATTGCAAGCATTTATGACATGTCATGATGACTTGACCTTATTGCAAGCATTTATGACATGTCATGATGACTTGCACCTATTTACACTTTAGCCCTTAGTAACTTTGAAAGTTACTTTTACAATTCAACTACTTGCATAAAAGGACTTGTATTTTTGTGAAATTACATAAATACCCTTATTTTCACAACTTTACTCAAATTTCACACCATTCAAAACATACATTTCAACACAACCATTACAAATGAATATAAACACACACAAGCTTTACACTAACAAGCATATACTTCACACTAACAAATGATGTGCCTAGTTTACAAATACTTGAACTGTCACACGAACTAGCAGGGGAGCGGCAACATCCACGACTCCTCCACGGGCGACCTTCGCACCATCATCAACGCTAGCAGGGACGCCCGCAGTGTCATCATTGCCTTGAAGCAGGAGCGCGATGAAGTGGAAGCCTACAACCCACCTATCAGACCCGGGTGCACGGGACTGTACACGTGGCACACTTCTCCTAGGATATGGGATGGGGTATGACCCGCACTCTACATCTATTGTAACTACTCGTAATGCAGTAGGATTACTCGTACAGTAGTGAGACTAGTCGGATACGATAGGAAACTACTCGAGAAGTACTCGGGTAGGACTCCTGGGCTTGTACTCGACTAGGACTTCCATGTAAATCTGTCCTCCCAGACTATATAAGGGTGGACAGGGACCCCCTCGGGGACAATCATCATCAAAGGCAATACAAAACCACACACGACATAGGGTATTACGCTCTCAGCGGCCCGAACCTGTCTAAAACCTTATGTTCCTTTGCACCTTCAAGTTCCTGATCTCGGTGACACCCTACCTACAAACTCACCACCTCGGGGGTATCCCTCGGTGGGCATGGTGGTAAAACACCGACAGCTGGCACGCCAGGTAGAGGTGTTCATTGAGCATCCATCGGAGAATTCGATGGCATCCTTCAACTTCACCAGCGCCGCGCTCGATAAGGGCACGACTTTCATGTTCGGCTCCTGGATCTGCGTCGCTAATGGTTTGGGTGGTTTCAATAGCCACCTAGCCAACTCCGAGGAGCCGGAGGCTTCTTCATCAGTTTCAAGCAGCAATCTAGACGACTTCATTGACAACCTCGACGACATGCTGCTTTCCGATTTGGCCCAGCAGATCGAAAAGATGTCAGTTTTCAACGTGACTTCCACTCGTGACACACCAGATCTATTCGGGTCAGATTCAAACCGATCTAAAAAGACTTTATGATCTAAATCCCTCTCCAACTTGGAGGAGATTTGGAGTTGCCGCTTAAGATCAAGGACGCGGGTGCCACCGCTTGCTAGGAGGCCCCCGTTTTTGACGTCTACTCGGATTCTGACGAAGAGTACTCCCCATGCAGTACTACACCTTCAAGCTGGATCCAAAAAGGACTCGGAGACAAGGGAGTCACCGCTTGTTGGGCGGCCCCCACCCTTGAAAACAACTCGCAACCCGACAGCCACACCGAATCTTTTTCGTGTAGCTTTCTGGTTTTAACCATCGCTTCAACGCCGCAAGGACGTTTCGTGTACTGGAAGGGCTTTGAGCCCTCCGAACCACTCGATTATGAGTCCCGCCTTGTGGCCTTCATGCAGGAACTACCCTTTTAAGAGGGTAGACCTCTTTCTCCTATAGCGGAAGAAGGAGAAAGTAGCACAAAGCTGATCGAGTATAGCCGTACAACTAACCACTCGCCGGATCGTCAAGTCTGCATGGCCTCTCTTCGCAAAGTAGAGGAAGACGAGCTGGGCACCTAGTACGACAACGAACAACTTGTGGATATGTTAGGAACACCGTCGGATCTGCGTGGGCAAAGAACACCAAGCATGCTCAACGTAGGTGCAACACCCAGAATCGCGTCCGGGAACCAAGGGATCTCAACAACACTTTTGCAGTAGTTGTGGATCGCGAGTACCGTACGCCGATTGGCACCATAGCAGAAGTAGCATTACTAGCTCAAAAACTCCTATCTAATCCTCAGATACAAAGGCTGCAGTACTTGACCCAACGCGCGCTCGTGCAACACAATGGGCAACATCTAGTGTCCTCCACTAGAAATCAGCTTTCGAGATCTGAGCACCATGGTGATACCGCGCTGGTCAGTCGCACCCCTAGAGAAGGCCACGTGAGTCGAAGGAACGACAAGCGCCAGCGCAATGAGGGCCACCCGTCCGCGCGTGGCAACAATGAACAAGAAGTACAACAACCCCCTCGCAACCAGCGCAGGGCAAAGCACCATTGCCAAGATCCAGTCGAGGCCAATGTCGGTGTTTTGCCGCCTGCCCACCGAGGGGTATACCCGAGGTGGTGAGTTTTAGGTAGGGTGTCGCCGAGATCAGGAACTTGAAGGTCCTTGGGTGTTGATGTGTTTTGAGGGGGTCCCTGCCCGCCCTTATATATCCGGGAGGACAGGGTTACATGAATCCTAGTCCGACACTAGCTTAGGAATCTTACCCGAGTACAACTCGAGTAGCTTCCTTCTGTATCGACTAGTTCTACTTCGCATGAGAGTAGAGTACAAAACAGATAAGGTATAGGACATGTCCCATCCCCTATTCCTGTATGAACTACGTTATGTACACAGTCCTGTAGTCCCAGGTCTGACAAGCCCCCGATCTCTTTGTAGCTGAGTACTGCAGGCTCCTCGAGTACTTCCGAAGTAGTCTTTGGCTTCTTTTGAAGCTCTATCTTGAAGTTCTTCTTCGAGTACTTCCTTGGCTGCATCGAAGCTATGAGGTGCTCATGCTCCGAATTACTTCTTTGGTATGGGGTGCGATGGAAAATCGCACTCCATATGGAGTAGCCCCCGACCTTAGGTTGAATCGAAGAATCAGACCGAGGGTCACACTAGTCTTGAATCTTCCTTGCTTACTTTTCGAATATATTCCAAAAATAAGTAGTCGATGCCACGTATCTCGCAGCCTCCGAACCTTGAATCCAAATCTCTCAGGCTTGGAAAAAAGGATCCAATGTCGTGGCATGCAGTGAAAAATGTTCCCTTGGGAAATAATTGGTGTGATGGTACAGATGATGGAAGTTAGATTTAGAATTCGAAAAACCCCTTTTTTGGGGATAATTAACCCTGAAAAAATGGTTAATCAAATACTTTATCTAAAAATCCACCAAATAACCCCTCATCTTTCGAATATTCCCTGTGATGACTCTTCAACTTCAGAATAGTAAACCTGTATCCGACTGCTGGTTATTTAACCCCGCGGTAACTTAGGGAAAAACCTGTGCTTCCAATCTTCAATCCACCGAGTAATTTCCGAGTCCCCAATCAGATCCGTGTTCCGCCTTCACCTCCTTTGACAAGCCCCCAAGCTAACTGAATCTCTCCATCCCTTCTCAACAGCCCCCGAGCGCATGCGAGTAAAGCGGCTCATGGCAAACAGATCTGAAATGGCATCCGAGAGATCCCACAAGAAGGATGGGAAGGGGAAGGAATCGCAGCCGCCTTTCGGGGAGTGGACTTATAGTAAGTGCTCCAATAACTACCTCCTGAGTATTGTTTCTAAGGGCTTGCTTCAGGGGAAAAATGTCATCAACTGGTGCCCTTCTTTTCACCAATCTCTTCCCATGGAGACTGTAGACAAAATCGTCTCATTCTACCATTTCGCTGAACGGGGTTTGGCCCTCCCCACTTGTTCCTTCTTCCGTGGCCTTCTCTATTTCTACGGCTTGAGCACCATCATCTCAACCTGAACTCGATCTGCCACATTGCTATTTTCATCCACTTTTGTGAAGCTTTCCTTAGAATTGAACCCCATTGGGATCTTTTCTGCTATTCTTCCGTGTAAAACCGCAACCTACCTCCAAAAATCCATCCATTGTAGGGGGCGGCGACATTTAGCTTAGGCAAAGTGCCGGTGACAAATATCTTTCCTACAAATTCCCCTCCAACATCCCTGGATGGAAAACCCATTGGTTCTACATTGAAAACCATGCCCCCAACTCACTGAAAGATCGGTTAAGCCCCCGGTCCTGCGTCCGGAGTGGAACGCCGAGCCCTCCAAGGCGGACATGGACCAAGTCGATGAGCTACTAGCTCTCATAGCAGCCCATAAGGAAATGGGGGTGACCAGCGCGTCTGTAATGTTGTCATTTTTCAAACGCCGAATCCAACCCATCTAGCAATGCCATACGTTAGGCTTCGAGTACATGGGTGCTGAAGACCCATCTTGGATGTGCGCAGAGGAATTGACCGACGATGCTGCGCTCATCCGGGTCAAGCGGGTACTGCTGGATGTGAACATAGTTCCCTACATCCCGGAGCTATTCTCCGTACAAAATCCTCTAGAGCTAGTAAGCTTTCGACTACTTGGAATACTTTCTGTTGTTCTGGAACTTCCGCTAACTGAGAATCCTCTGCAGGGACACACAGCGTTGTATCGGAGTTATCCGCCACAATCCGACATCCCCCGACCGTACCACCTTCTCCCTAGCGCTGCAACTAAAGCAAAAAACGCTCAATCGTTTGATGCTCTACCCAGTGGCGAGACAACCGAGAGTGAGAGCCCCCTGGCAGAGAAGGCAGCTGAAGGGAAGGCGAACAAGAACAACTCCTCCGGATCATTCGTGGAGTTGGTAGGAGCCTTGCCATCGGTCCCACGGGGTCGTCGGGTGGTACGCAAGCGCAAAGCAAACGTAGTTGAATCCACCAGGTATGTGACCGCCGTCTTGTGGAATTGTCAAGTCTTGTGGTTGTTGGATGCTTACTTTGTTTGTGATGCAGTCCGTCTTCTTCTCCTCCCGACCCCAAGCGCCGAAAGGTGGTCGGGACCGCATTTGCTAGGGATGATGTTCCAGCAGGTGCTTCTGCAGAAAGTGCTGGGACGGACCTGTCAACTACTTCTGCAGGGGTCATGACCATTGCCGTGGCAAGTACCTCGCCGGGGCATCTCAAGCCCTCGGCTAGTGTGACCCTGCCACCGGTAATGCCACGTGTACTGAGGCTTAAGAAGCCCGCCATGAAGAAATCCTCTCAGTGAGTGCAGCTCCTTGTTCATAATGTATCTTTTGCTCTTTCAACTTCGTCTACTTTGCGGTTGGATGAGACAGAACCTATCTTGGTTACTCCAGCCCCCGAGCCACCAGTCAAACAACCTGAAGCGGAAAGCCACAACTGCCGCCGCCCGGGATCGAGGATGCGACTCTGCCCGACCCACCACCTCCTGAGCCCCAGCAAATTGAAAACAGTGCTGGTGGTGGTGAACAAGTCGAGGCCACCGATGCCGCTACTGCGGATGGCACAAGTAAGTGTCTGACCCCCTGCGGCTAACTGCTTAGATCACAGGCTTCGTTTATTGAACGCTTTTCGACTTGCAGGTGCCCCACAGCCATAAACTGAAGAGGCTGCGGGTACTGCTGGCAACTTTGAAACTCTGTTGATGTCTGGAAGATTCAAGAACATTATCACCAATGATCTATTGGATGATCCTCTCCTCACAGTCGACAACATGAGGTATTTCCAGAAGATCTCCAAGGAGATGTACAGGTTTACCCTGGTAAGGCATGACTGCTCTTCTGCCATTATGCTTTGTCGAGTTGTTTGGTCTTCTCTGTCTTCCCCCTTATACAGGATGTGGCCAAACGCTCTCAAGACAAATCTGAGAAGCTGAAGGCAGTCGAGAGTGGCCTCCGGGAGCTCCAAGCGAAGGATCAACGCGTCGAGGAAGAACTCTAAAAGAACATCTATCTTCGCAAAGAGCTCGACAAGCTGAAGCAGGAGCGGACATGAGAAACATGGCTACTCAAGAACGACATCCGCAATCTTAAGAAGTCCAACTCCAAGCTCCAAGAACAGCTCAAGGAGCAGAAAAAAGCGCATCAAGGCAAGCCCTTTCCTCGCTCGAGTACTTTCTCTTGTAGTTGGTCTTGTGTTCTGAAACATTGTCTTCACCGCATAGGTTAAGAAACTCTTAGCTTATAAAGAAGAGTTACTTACTGACGTGAAGAATATGCTGTATCGTTGCACAGATGATGTCGAGAAGCTGCAGAAGGTGATCAACGATACGGAGAAGCAGTTCGTCGATTGCCTTCAGCAGATCAAGACGCTGGGCGAAGAGAAGGAATAGCGCTAGAAAGAGCTAGAGGACCTAAGGGTGGCCGCCCGATAGCTGGTTGAAGTTATGGATCCGCTGGAAGATGGTGCAGCAGATGGGCAATCCTTGCTGGAGCGACTTCGCGGAGCTCCACAGAAAGTCCTCAGCTTCGTCACCGAGGCCTCCACAACATATGTTAGCCATGCCTTAGGTCTTGTAAAGTCATTTTGGCTTAAGGCTCGACTAGAGGTACTCGCACAGGGTGTAGCTGCAAACTGCTCTGAAGAGCAGTTCAGCGAGTACCTTCTAGAGGCCAGGCCTGTAGCTGAAAAAATAGTAGAGAGTATAGAACAGGATTGAGTTATTGTAAAGTACTCTTCTCCTTGTAATATATCTGTCAGTGCTGTCTATACTGTTGTTGCCTTATGATTTCTTGATTGCCATCCACGTTCATAGGCTAAGTAGTAGACACTACACTGGGTGCAGCGACTCTGGGAGTAGTCGATATAGCTCCTCAAGTGAGCCCGTCAAACAAGTTAGATTGAGGCCGATCGAGTGGATCTAGCCTGTTTGGAAAAACGCGATCATCATCGCAACGACAGTTATGCTCATGGCAAGAAGTTGATTTATATGAAACTTGAATGTGGCTATAGCCTCTGAATTTTAATAGAAAATTTACATTCTTGATTCTGTGGCACATGGCCTCCAAATTGAATCGGAAAGAAACCGCCTTGGCGCTCGAAGAACAGCTATCACTGCGTGTCTTCTTATGGGTAAAACTTTCGTAGGTTCTGTACGTTCCAGGAATTTGGGACGTCTTGGCCCTCGGGGTATTGTAGTCGATAAGACCCCTGTCTTCTAATCTGCTTGACGATGAACGGTCCTTCCCATCTTGAATTGAGCTTGTGTAATCCTGACTCGTCTTGGATGCGGCATAGGACCAAATCGCCTATACTGAACGACCGTTCTCTAACGTTGCGGTCGTGATATCATCAAATCCCCTGTAAGTATCGTGCTAATTGAACAAGAGCAGTGCAGCGAGCCTCTTCGATAGAGTCTAGCTCGAGCTGCCTTGCTTCGTCCGTCTCACCTTCGTTGTACATTTCAACCCTTGGGGATTTCCACATGATGTCAGCCGGTAAAATTGCTTCGGAGCCATAGACAAAAATAAACGGTGTTTGTCCTGTGGCTTTGGACGACTGAGTCCTAAGCCCCCAGATGACATGTGGCAACTCATGTATCCATTTTCCACCTTTCTTACTATTTTCATCATAGAGTCTTTTCTTGAGGCCCTTGATTATCATGCCGTTCACCCTCTCAATTGACCGTTGGCTCTTGGGTGTGCAACGGAGACGTATTTGACTTTGATGCACGCATTTTCACAGAACTCCCAGAACTGGTTAGCTGTGAAGTTTGATCCCAGGTCCATGATGATGGTGTTCGGGAAGCCAAAGCGATGCAGAATGTCAGAGATGAAATCAACGACTCTGTCTAGTGTGAGCTTGGTTATCGGCTTGTACTCGATCCACTTGGTAAATTTGTCGATTGCTACCAATATGTGGGTAAAACCACCTGGCACCATTGTAAATGGCCCAATCATATCAAGGCTCCAGCAGGAAAATGGCCAAGATGGCGGTATGGTGATAAGATTGTGGGCTGGAACGTGAGATTGCTTGCCAAAGAATTGGTAGTTTTGGCATCTCCGCACCAGGTCTTCAGCGTCTGACACTGCGGTGGGCCACCAAAAACCAGCTCTGTATGCTTTCCCGACCAGCATTCTTGAAGCTACGTGGTTGCCACATACTCCCTCATGTATCTCTTGCAGTATGTCATAGCCGTCTTCTCCCGTGACGCATTTCATGAGTACACCTGATCGTGCGCCACGCCGATAGAGTTTATTGTCGACTAGGACAAAACCTTTGCTTTTGCGCATGACACGAGCTGCCGCTGTGCTTTTTGCGTCCATCCCTGCTGGTAGACTTTGGTCCCAGATGAAGTCGATCTAAGTTTCTCTCCAGTCCTCCCCGAGCATCATAACCTCCCGATCAGGCTTCTGAGGGCCAGTATCAGTGGTTATCTGAGGTGAGGACTTGATGGATGGTTGCTTCAGCTCCGGGATGAAAACTCCCGCCGGGACTTGTGCACGGGTGGATCCTAGCTAGGATAGTATATCTGCGCCAACATTGTGTTCCCGTATAACGTGATGAACCTCCAGTCCGGCAAAATTTGTTTTCCAGCTTGCGCACTTCTTGTACGTAGGCATCCATTATCTCCTTAATGCAGTCCCACTCTTTATTGACTTGCTGAACGACCAGAAGTGAATCGCCGTATAGAAGTAGTTGTTTGATGCCTAGTGATATCGCCAAACGTAGCCCATGAAGTAAGGCTTCATACTCGGCTTCATTATTGGATACCTCCCAAAAGATCTAGAGGACATACTTCAGTTGTTCGCCTTTCAGGGAGATAAATAGGACTCTAGCACCTCCATCATCGAGCTTAAGAGATCCATCGAAACACATGGTCCAGTGCTCTGGCTTGTCGACTGGAGTTGGAATTTGGTTTTCTCTCCATTCGGCCATAAAATTGACTAGAGCTTGAGACTAAATTGCAGTGCGTGGCTTGAAGTCGATTGATAGAGCCCCCAGTTCAACTGTCCACTTTGATATACGTCCCATGGCATCCTGATTGTGTAGAATATCCACCAACGGAAAATTCGTAGTCACAATGATCTTGTACTCATCGAAGTAATGGCGTAGCTTTCTTTATGTGATCAGTATTGCATATAGAAGTTTCTAAACTGCCGGGTATCGTACCTTAGATTCAGAGAGTACCTCGCTGACGAAGTACACGGGCCTCTGCACTCCAAATGCATGGCCCTCCTCACTGCGCTCGATGAAGATGGCACTACTGATGACATGAGTTGTCGCCGCAATATAGAGTTGTAGATTTTCTCCTGGCAGTGGTGCTGTGAGGACCCGGGGTGACTTTAGGTGTTGTTTCAGATCCTGCAGGGCCCGCTCAGCCTCTTCCGTCCACTGGAACTTGTCTTGGTGCTTCAGGAGTTTGAAAAAGGTAGTCCTCTCTCCCCAAGTCGGTAGATAAACCTGTTCAGAGCTGCCATACATCTTGTTAGTTTCTGCACATCCTTGATTGTGGCCAGAGCCTCCATGTCAGTGATGGCCATGATCTTTTCAGGATTGGCTTCAATTCTCCGGTGGTTGACAATGAACCTGAGCAATTTCCCTGATGGTACTCTGAAAATGCACTTTGTTGGGTTGAGCTTCCATCGGAACTTTCGTAAGCTGTTGAACGTTTCTTCCATGTCTGCGATTAGGTCCTCGGGATTCCTGGTCTTGATGACCACGTCATCCACGTAGGCCTCAACATTCTGATGTAGTTGATCAGCAAAGCACATTTGAATTGGGGTTTGATAGGTTGCACCTGCGTTTTTCAACCCGAAAGATATAGTTTTGTAGGCATATGTCCCGAACGGGGTGATAAACGCGGTCTTTATTTGATCTTCTTCCTTGAGCATGATATGGTGGTACCCCAAATAGCAGTCAAGGGAACAGAGGAGTACACAACCCGCCGTCGAGTCGATGACTTGATCGATGCGCAGTAGCCGGAAGTGGTCCTTTGGGTAGTGCTTATTGAGGTCGGTGTAGTCAACGCACATTCTCCATTCATTGTTCTTTTTCTTTACAAGGACAGGATTAGCTACCCACTCTGGATAGATTACTTCTTTAATGAAGCTAGCCGCGAGGAGTTTAGCTATTTCCCTTTTGATTACCTCTCGTTTGTCTTGAGCAAACCTATGAAGGCGTTGCTTTTTGGGCATAGCTTGTGCGTGTACATTTAGGCTATGCTCGATTAGTTCCTTGGGCACCCCTGGCATATCTGCTGGTTTCCATGTGAATATGTCTCGGTTAGCCCAAAGGAAACTGATGAGCGTGATTTCCTATTTCTCACCTAAACCTGCACCGATGACATGGTCTTAGATGAGTCGCCCTCCTGGAGCTGGATCATCTTGAGGGCCATGTCGCCGGTCAACTGGATGCTCGACTTGCTTGCCTTCCTTGTTGGGATTTCCAGCCCGGCTTGGGAGAGTTGTTGCGTGGCCGCGAGTACTTCTCCTGAAGCATCTAGCACACGCGTAGTCGAAGCGTATTGGATGGCTTCCTGGTTGCAGTCATAGGACTTCTTCAAGTCGCCTCGGAGAGTGAGTACCCCACTTCGTCCTGGCATCTTGAGAAGTAGATAAATATAGTGCGGCACTGCCATGAATTTGGCTAGTGCCGGCCTGCCCAGTATGGCATGATATGAAGATTCAAAGTTGGCAACCTCGAATTTGATGAACTCGGTACGGTAGTTCTTCCTCGGGCCGAAGGTGACTGGAAGGACCACCATGCCAACTGGATGCGCTGTGTTGCCTGGGATAATGTCGTAGAAGGGAGACTTGCTTGGGATGATCATGTCTGTTAAGTCTAAGCCCATCTTTCTCAATATGCTGGCGAAGATGAGGTTGAGACCGCTTCCGCCGTCGATGAGTACTCTGGTGAGCTTGACCCCTGCCACCACCGGGTCCAGGACCAGGGGGAATTTGCCGGGCTCTGACCATTGGAGTGGGCGTGGTACCGCCGGCTCGACGGACATAATTTCTCGGAGTAGCAGTTTCTATTCCCTCCTGGAACTGAACTCTTCGTCACCTCCGAAGATGACTTTGATGGTTTTCGAGGCATCTTGGAACTTCGCGTTGTGCAATTTATCACCTTGGTCGTCCTCTTTGGGCTCTTTATCCGTTGACTTGTTCTTCTTTGCATTGCTGGGATTGCTGAATGTCCTTCGGAGGTTGTAGCAATTGATTGCCACATGATTGGCACCTGGATGCCATGGGCATTTCTTCCGCAAGAGCTTTTCGAATTGCTCCTGCGTCATTGTCTTCCTGCCTCGTGGAGGACGATCCACAGCCGCGATGAGCGTCTGGCTTGCGCTTTCGGGATGAACCTGAGTAGTCCCGCTTGCTCTTGTCGGTAAGGTTGCCATTTGTGTGCCTCGGGTTGTTGTCGTTGCGCCTCGGGAACCACTCACGCATCTTCTCCTCTTGCTCGGACCAATCGTGCATCATGTCACGAAGTCCTGCAAAAGTTTTTGGTCTGTTCCGCCCAAAGACTCTATAGTTGCCTGGGTCGGTGAGGCCATTGTAGAAGTAGTCGATGATGTCCTCTTCCGAGATGTTCGGTATGGTGGTTCGTATGTCGAACAAACGGCGTGTGTATGATCGCAGGAGCTTGTTGCGTTCCTGTTTACACTGAGCAAGGTCATGATGAGTACCTGCGCGGGTGACCACCCCCTGGAAGTTGTCGATGAAGACTTTCTTGAGCCCCTCCCAGGAGTCAATCGAGTTATTGCTGAGGCTCTACAGCCATGTGAGAGGTGCAGGGTCCAAAGCCATCGAAAAGTAGACGACCTTGGTCGTATTGGAGCCTTCTGCGACTTCTATGGCAGTAGAGTAACATCGTAGCCATTGCTGAGGAGCTTGTGTGCCATCGTACTTGGTGATCCCAATCAGCTTGAAGCCCTTAGGATACTTGTCACTGTTGAACCATGCTGTGAACGCTGGAAAATGATCACTGCAGTCGGTACCTTCTGGATTGGCTATTTCATGCTCTCTGTGTCTGGAATCAATTATGGATTGCACATCGCGTCCTTCATTGATTTTCTGGCGCAGGTCTTCTTGAGGATTCCGATAGTTGGGATGATTAGGTTGTCGCGGGTTGCCTCCTGGAGGTCGCTGCTGCCTCCCGCTAGTGGCCTGACTTCCATGAGCATTGTCGTTGTTATTGCTTCGTTGATGTCGAGGACAGTCGCCTGCCGTTCGACTATTAGCCTGGCCACAGCTTTCGCCCATGTGTTCTTCTCCGATGGGTGATGCCGAGTTTTGTCGATCGAGCTGGATCCATGCTCTCTGCGCGTAGCGAAGTGCTTGGCGCAGGTTTGGATCGTTGCTGCATTCGAGTATGGCGGTTACCCTGGCGATGTTAGCCACGGGGGTTCTAAAGCCCCGTGTGACATTTCAGGTACTTAGGAGCTAGGCACACTAATTTCTAGTATGAAGTTGTGCTTGATAGTATGAAGTTTGTGTTTGCTTTGCTGAATGCCTTTAAAAACTTAAATACATGTTAAAGGGTATTTCTGTAATATTAGAAAAAATTAGGGTTCTTTTTGTAAATTATGTGTAAATGGGAGATAATTTCAAAATGTATGAAGGGTTGATTTGCAAACGTAAGTTTTTACTCTTTAACCACTGTAAGAAGTGTAAATACTCCAAGGCTTCATTGAAGAGGTAAAATTTATTTTGGATTTATTTGAAATTGAATGATTTGTTGGCTTTTAAAAAATAATTTCAAAACCCTAACTCTTTTGAAGTTGGACCCTAAAGCAAAGTGGTAGATCTTTTTAAGCTTAAACTTTTGATTTTGGGAATATTTTCATTAGAGCTATAGTTTGGAAGAAAATTTTGCTTTACAGTGAACTCCTTCAACTTTTGCAAAATTTACGAACAAGTCCTCATCTTCTTCCTCCTGCTTCCCCTCTCTGTTTCTCTGCAGCGCCGCCCGCCGCCCATCGCCGGCGTTTCCCCTGGCCGCCAGCTGCCCCTCGCCGCTCTTCCTACGCCACCTGGCCCCCAGCTCGCTTGCCTGCCGCTTGCCCAACCCCGCTGGCTCCTCCTAGCGCGGACGCGTCGCGCCGCTGCCCGCTCGAGCCGCCACGCGCGTCGTCGACCACCAGCAGCTGCTTGCCACCAGCTCGCACGCCTCTTTTTAGCTTTGGAACGCACCCAGTGAACTTCTCCCTTCTTCTATTCCCTCGCGCGCACTTGCATTCCTGTTCTTTCTCCTTCTCTGCTCGACTACTTCGCCGGAGCTCCTTTGTCCACCGCTGTCAGCCGCCTCCACCACTCCTCCTCTCCAATTTTGTGCTCTACTAGCACTACCGCATCTCACTGCCCCTTCTTGACCCGCTCTTCTTCCTCCTCCCGCGCGTGCGCAGCCCAGAACACCGCGCCGGCGATCTCACTCCCCACCGCCATCCTGTTTCTAGTTGAACCGAAGTTCCACCCCTTCTCCTCCCTTGCCAAGAGCACCATCAGCACCACATCTCCACGCCGAAGCTCCCTGACCAATCCCCCTTCACCTTCCTGCACTCCGGTTGTCGGAACACCGCCGCCGCCCTCGGAACCTCGCCGCGCTAGCTCTGTCCTTACTCAAACCGGCGCCTCCGAGCTTCCCTTCTATGATTCTAACCACCCCCAAGTCCGCTGTGAGCTCCTAAACCTTTTTCCCCACCTTTCCCTCGCCACCAGTGAGCCTCCTTGCCGGATTTTGATCGCCGCCGCTCAGCTTCTTCTGTTCAAGTCAATTAGGGACCTAGTTGCAAGCCTCTGTTTCTTTCTAGGGTCTTTTCTATAAAATACCAGGAATCAATCGGCTACACATCTGTAAGATACACGCCGTCAGCTACACACCCAATGGCCACACGCCCATCGACTACACAACGATCGGCTACACCTCTATTGGCAACTTTTGCCGAAGAAAAATCAGGCCGATGCGCGCACAAGTAGTTACCTAGGTTAACACCTCAAGCAAGTATCGACTAGGCATAGCTGATATAGAACACATCAATCGGCTAAACACAGCCGATGCAGAACGCACAAATCGGACTTTTCCAATGCACACATGATCGACTAGTTACGCTGATGCTCACATAGATTGGCTAAGGCGAGCCGATGCATACCCCAATCAGCTAGACAAACTATCTGAAAAACATACTGTGAAGTAAATCCGATCGGCTTTGTAGTAACCTTCACCAAATAGCCGTTTTGAACAAAGTTTCTACACCAAAAACTCTACTTAAGTTTATTTTCAAATCTTTTTGTTGTTTGTACAAATTAGTTAAATCTTGAAGTGATGTATTGAATGTATTCTTATTGGATTGCAAATTTATCATGAAAGCCAAATATTAAAATAATAACCATTTGCTTCAAATCATTGCATATCATGTAGATTTAACGATACTTGCCGATGGTACCTACGAGCTAATCTCGGAACCCGATGAGGGTATTTCTGAAGCTCAAGTGAACATCGCCGAGGATCTTTCCGAAGCCCTGAACCAAGGTTCAAAAGATACTGACATCACTGACCCCAGCCTCACCAATGAAGGCAAGCCCCGGTGCATAACCTAGTATTTTAAATTATGCACTTATATTGTTATATATCTATATTGTGCGTTAAGTTCTAGGAGTTGTTATGAAACTCTAGTTGCATGAAACCTAGGAACCTATGTAATATTTTCGAGTCCTTATCGAGTAAATGCTCTGTTAATAGGACCGGCAGAAGTCGAGTGATTTCCTATCACTCGCAATCACTATAAGGATCACGGATGGGGTTATGTGCAGTATCATGGCTTGGAATGGTACCCCGTCTGTGTTGATCAATTTGATAAGACCATAGTGTGTGGTAGTGGTGGTCAAGTGTTTGAAAGTACTAGCCACATACCGTAAATATGGTACGCGGTAAGCCTAGTACCTGATTGGCCCGGCAAGTGGACATATCCCCCACCACTCGAATTTTGGTTTATGTTCACACGCACCGACGTGTGGGAGTATGTTCTGCATAGCAGACGGGAGTACGGTCATACACTCACACTGTAGACGTACGTCCTGCACATTGGATGTACGTAGGTCCTGTAGTCGCTTGTGGTGGCGCTGATCCATGACCCGAAATATGATGGGAATGGTTGCCCGGAAAGGAAAGTTTCCGAGCGTGTGAGTGAGTATCCCTTGCAAGGTTATGAAATTTGATTCAGGAATCGTCCATTTCTCGCGGTGATTGAGATTGCTTGATACTTCTGCCACATAGAGTAACAAGAGCAACAGTTGATGGAACAATATTGATGTATGCTTTAATACCTACCTTGCTTGTCTAGTATAGATGCTCACCTAGAATGGTTAATTGAACTAGAATCTGAAAGCTAAAATATGGAAATAAGGACATACTCTTGTTGTTTTTTAGCAAAAGAAATATAGAGCCTTTCAACCTCTCATGGTCTAGTTATGGGCTACGTATACCCAATTAATGGGTAAGCCTTGCTGAGTATTAGTATACTCAGTCTTGCTAGTAATGTGGTTTTTAGGTATTTCATCCGAGGACTCAGTTGCTAGTTCCCCTTGGCCCTACACTTTACCGCCTGGCTGGTCCGTGGAATGGGATCCGTCCCCAGCCGGCAATGACCCTTCGGAATGACGCCATGCTTTGGGCTAAGTATGGTGCCTGCTTTTGCGACGTGTAGTCATGCTGTTGTTTTCTTTCCACTGCCATCTCTGAATAATATCCGTTAAAACTTGAAGTTTTTGAGCAATGCCTATATAAATTTGTTTTAGTTAGGTTTGCAGTACTCTATCAGAACCCAGTTTGTAATAACTACTTATGCCTATGTTGTAAAAATGTGACGGTGATTGTATCTCTGGACTCGCCTTCATGCGAGGTATGCTTGATCGATCCGGAATCCGGTGGTTTCATCGGGACGTTACTCGATAGACCATTGGGTTGTTCCATTTGAAGTGCGTTGAGGTCATGTCACCTGTATAGCGATGGTCTGTGCACTTGAGCCGGAATAATTCAAGCGGTTCTGCCACACCCCGCTCGCTCACGATAGTGAATTCGGCGTCCAGTTCATGATGCATGGATCGTATGCGCTCGTTGACCCTCTTTCGCCGGGCTGCACGGGCTCTGTTCCTGGCCCTTCATGTGTGACACCCTAGATGTCAAAATTGTAAAACACTAGGGGAAAATGTGTAATGTATGTATTGAATTGTGTGGAATTGAGTGAATGTGTGAACATAAGGACTTATGTGTAATTTTTCAAAAAATGAGTCCTTTTATGCAAAATATTTGAATTACAAAGGTAACCCTTAAATTTTACTAAGGGTCAAAGTGTAAAAGTGTTAGTCATCATTGCATTACAGAAAATTTACAATTCAGTCCAATAACATATGGAATTTACCCTAATAAGGACAAGAACTTTATAATGTTTGAATTAAGCCTAAAGTTTTAAAATAAAATTCTATCCTTTGAGTTTTTGAAATTTAACCTTGAATAAAAGTTGTAGGCTTTGAAAAGTTCTACAACTTTTATTTTCACCATCTTCTCATTTGGGCTTTAGAACAGAGCGAGAAATTGGTTTTACATCGAGGTCCCTGGAGACAACTCAGTCCTTGGCGCCCCGTCCCCTTCTTCTTCCTCTGCCCCCCCCCCTCTGCCGCGCAGCAGCACCACCGCAGGCCGTCATGCCGCGCCACCCGAGGCCTCCCTCTGCCTCTCCTGGCCTCCACGCGCTGCCCTCGAGCTCACCCACCACCTCAACGCTCCCCCGCTGGCCTCCCCCGAGCGCACCACGCCGCTGCCCGAGCCACCAGCAGCTGTTGGCCGTCGCAGGCCGCCGCCGCTCACCGCCGTTGTAGCTCTGCCGGCGCTATTTTCTACTCTTGTAGCTCCCACGCGTCACCTCCAAGCCGGCCGCCGCCCTAGCTCCTCTCCTCTGGCTTTCTTCCGCGCGCTCCACGTCGCCCCGCCTCTGCCGAGCTCTGCCCGGCCGCCACATTGCCGCCGTCGTGGTGCATGCCTCCTTTACCCTTCTTTGCTGGTCTAAGGCATTCAGTATCACCCTCTCCCTTCATTTCGCTCTCTCTCGCACTCGTATTTCATCCCGAGCCCCGGATCCAGCGTCGCCGCTCGAGTTCTTCTCCAGCGAGCTCCCTGTCCACCGTGGGCAGACCACCACAGCCCCTCCCAATCCACGACAACCCCTCCCATAGCTTCACCTCAACCCTGCGAAGCTCACCGTCCTTCACTCGACTACTTTTAAGCTTCAATTTGGCCTCCCCGACGCTCGCCGGTGTTCATCTTCTCCACCATCATCACGGTCACCGTCTGTCACCCCCTTCCCGTAGCTGTTAGCCTCAATTGAGTGCAGCCGTGCATCACCCATGGCTCACTGATGCTCGTGCGCAGGACCTTTGCCGCCGTTGATCATCGGAGCATCGCCGTCGCCGTTGACCTCTCCGCCGCCGCCTCGGTCTGCCGTGGAGATCCATCCTCCCGACCACCCCAACCCTCGCCAAGGTGATCAATCGAACCGCCTTGCTTCCCTGGAGCTTTTCCCCTACCTCCGAGCCACCGCCGGTGAGCCATCACGCCGGAACACCACCGCCCTAGTCGAGCTCCACTGTCGCCGCTTCGGGTCGCCGCCGTTCCACCCCCTCCGGTCGACCCCGACCATCACATCACCCCCAGCTAGGCCCGCGCTCATCCCCTGATCCTTCCTGGCCAGTTCCCCCTCGCCGCCAGCGACCACCATCACCGGAATTTGGACGGTGAGTTTTGGCTTCTCTGTCCTGATGAACCAAGGACCCAATTGCTTTGATTTAAATCTTTCTAAGGGTCTGACTGCAAAATTTCAGCCCCTCCCCTCAATTCAAAATCAGTGATTTTTGGAAATTTGTAGAAATTCGTAGGAAATTCAGAAAAATGTCAAACCCATTTTATTTAAATCCTTGAAGTAAATTCTACAACTTTTGTTACTAGAGTTTAGTTTGAAACTAAATGCTTTTACAGTGATTTTAAAGTTTAGCAAAAGGGTATTTTGTTTATAACTTTTGCATGCTAGCTATATTTCATGTGATTTTTGGTATGCAACCTGAATAGGGTGTAAGTAAACTTGTGTGCAAATTTCACCTTCAGTACTACACTTTAACTTGAACTCATTTAAATTTTGTGCAAATCAAGTTTGAAAAGAAATCAATTTATTCAAGTATGATGATGATGCTTTCTTGCTTTGATCTTTTTACCATATGTAGTTCTGGTATTAAGTGACTTATAATAAATTTTCAAGCAATTAAGAGCACTGTTTTACCTAAGGTTTAGATTTAGACTTGAAATCTAAACATAATTCAAATGCCTTAGTTTCTGTCTTCAAGAATTTATGAAAAATTTACAGTAAACTCATCTAATAGAGGTAAGCTATGGCAGAACCGCCTGAATTATTCCGGCTCAAGTGCGCTAATCATCGCTATACAGCCGATACTAACTCAATGCACTTCAAACGGAACAACCCGTTGGTCTGTCGGGTCTCCGCCCGATGCAACCACGGTTCAACAGGATCGAAGCAGGTTTACCTCGCACGAAGATGAGTTTACAGTCGCACAACAGCTCATCAACTTTTAATTCATAGAGTATTAAACATCATTACCAACTATTTCAAACTTAAAGTAATAAACAAACATTATTGAAAACGACAAGCTAAACATGCTTGTCAAGTTCATGGCGGAAGAAAATTTACGCGCGACTACACACGTCGCGGAGATTGACACCACACTCAGCCCGAAGTATGGCGTCATTCCGGAGGGTCACTGCCAGCCGGGGACGGATCCCATTCCACAGACTAGCCAAACAGTACAGAAGTTGGCCATGCAGGACTATCCGTGGGGTTCTCAAAAGTCATACCTGAAAATTCATTAGCAAGATTGAGTATACTAATACTCAACAAGGCTTACCCGAGATTAGGGTATACTTAGCCCATAACTAGACTCATGAAGGCTTGAAATAGTTCTGCGTTTAATTTTAGTTGAAAAGCAATAAAGAGTATGATCTATTTTCATATTTTAGCTTTTAGATTCTAGTCTCATTAACCATTCTAGGTAAGCACATATTCTAGACAAGCAAGGTAGAGATTAGCATCCAGCAAGATTATTTCAACAATGGTTACCGTTCTTACTCTATGTGGCAGAAGGAATAAGCAGTCTCAATCTCCGCGAGAAACGGACGATTTTGAATTGAATTTCTAGACCTTGTAAGGCAAACCTAACTCACACGCTTGGAACATCCAACGATAGTTCTGAAGCAACCGTTTGCCTTTAATTCCGACTCGTGGAACAGGGCCACCACAAGCGACTGTAGGACCGTACGCACACCAATTGTGCAGGACATACGTCTGTAGCGCAACTACATGACCGTACTCCTGTCCGTTGCGCGGAACATACTCCCGCACATCGATGCGTGAGAAAAACCAAATTACGAGTGGTGGGAGGTATGTCCATTCCTCAGGCGATTGGTTACTAGGCTTACCGCTTTACCATATTTCGCGGCATGTGGCTAGTACTTTCAAACGCTTAGCCACCACTACTACACTGCGACCTTAACAACTTTTATCAACACAGATGGGGTAACCTTCCGAGTCATGATACTGTACATGACCCCATCCATCATCCTTATAGTGATTGCAGAATGGTAAGCATTCAACTCCTATATCGCGCGAGTGATAGGAAATCACCTGACTTCTGCCGGTCCTATTAGCAAAGCATCTATTTGATAAGGACTCAGGGACAAAATATAGGTTCCTAGTATCAATGCATCTAGGGTTCCATCTCAATTCCTAGACTTAATGCAAGATATAATATATAAGCATAAAAGTGTAGTAAATTGAAATACTGGGTTATGCAACGGGGCTTCCCTTCTTCAGCAGGGCTGGGGGCAGGTGTGTCAAGGATTTCCGAACTTTGGTTCGGAGCTTCAGTTAGAGTCTCGACGATGTTTACTATATCTTCAGAAAACCCTGGTTCAGTTTCCGGGACTAGCTTGTAGTCTCCATCGTCGAGTGTCGTTGACTCTACATGATATGCAATGATTTAATTAGATGGTTCTCGAGTTAAGAGTTTTATTTCACAATAAAGTTGCAATCCAACAGGTTCATACACTCAAATGCAAAAAGCAAGAGGGTTAAATATAAACTCATTATTGGTATTCTAATCCAATTATCCCATTTAATTGAATTAGGTTAACAAGTTTGATTTTTAATTTGAAATCTATAAAGGCTATGGCCTTAAACTTTTGTGGATAAGCTTATTCCTAGTGGATAAGCTTCCTATGGATTTTTCATAATTTTCTGAAAATAGACATTAGGGTATTTGAATTTAGTTCAAACTTCAATTTTAAATGCAAACCTTAAGTAAAACAATGTTGTAAATTCCTAAAATATTTACTATGGACTATTCTAATGTAGATTATCACATGGTAAAAAGATCTAGGTATAAAATCCTAAGTAGCATGCTTAATTAAATTTAAACCCTTTCAAGCTTAATTTGCATAAGTTTAAGCTAACTTAAACTAGAGTTCAGTATTATAGTTGAAAATTCCACACAAGCTCATTCATAACATAACCAGGTTACACACCAAAAATCACCATTAATAGATCTAGCATGCAAAAGTTATGCTCAAACTACCCTTTTGTTAAACTTTAAAATAACTCAAAAAGCATTTAGTTTTAAACCAAACTTTAGTAACAAAAGTAGTCGAGTTCAACTTCTAGAGTACAATAAAACTTGTTTGACATTTTTTGGATTTTTCTACAAATTCCTATGAATTTTACAATTTGGCTGATTTGTGTTTAGAGAGGGGTGTTGTATTCTCACAGATAGGCCCCTAGAAACATTTGAATCTTCGCAATTGAGTCCCTGGCCGGACTACACAGGAAGTTCGATCGATGCCGATCGAATTCTAGCGAGAGAGCTCATCGGCGGCGAGGGGAAAGTGAGGGGAAATGCTCAGTAACTCATGGCGGTCTCGGGGGTGGCCGGGGTTGAGGCAAAGCGACGTATCGACGGTGAAGCCGAGCGGGCGGCAGAGCTCTGAGGGCGGCGGCGGTGTTCCGATGGCTGGGGTGCTAGGGGGCGGTGGAGGAGTAGCTAAGAAGCTTCTACGGGATGATGTAGTGCTGATGGTGGGCTTGGCCGGGGCTGAGGGGTGGTGTAGCGTCAGGTCGACAGTGAGGCCGAGCGGCGGCGGAGTTCGAGCTCACCGGCGCTGTGGGGGACGACGCTCGGGTGCGAGAAAGCGAAATTGGATGGGTTAGTGAGCTGCAGGGAGTCGCAGCGATGCTCTAGAAGTACTAGACTGGGGATGGGAAGCGGCGTGGGTGGCTGTCGATGGTGAGCAGGCGCTGCGGCGGAGGTCCGGCGAGGCACGGTGGTCGGGAAAGAGAAATGCCGGGGAAAAGAAGTGCTTGAGTGAGTAACGAAGGTAGTGGTGCAAGTGCTGAGCATGCCTTAAGGCTGGGAGAGGCGTTGCGCGCGAGCAGGAGCTGGCGACGCCGGCGGCACGCGTGGCGGCTCGGGCGACGGTGGCGCGACGTGGAGAGGCGGGAGCAGGCCAGCGTGAGGCCGGGAAGGCGGCGGGCAAGGCGCAGGAGGGCACGTGGCACAAGGAAAAGCGGCACGGAGGTGGCAGGTGCACGGCACATGGCCGGCAAGAGCGGCGGTGCGTCGGGCAGAGAAAACAGAGAGCCGAGGGCTGGAGGTAGACGAAGGAGGGGCTATTTGCAATTTCCCGAAAGTGTAGGGACTCCACTATAAAGCCTAGATAACTTCCAAACCATAGCTCAAATGAAAAAGTGCCCAAAAGAAAAAGTGTAGGGTTTAGCAAGGTCTACAACTTTGCTTTAGGGTTCAGTTGCAAAAGAGCTAAGGATTGGTAATTAACATAAAACTTGGCAAAGTTTTAAACTTTAATTAAATCCTATTTAAAAACTACACTACACTTACATCCTATGTGTAGTTTCATCTATATTTATGATTTAAAAGCAAGTTCTTGACTTTTGGAAAACAACCTTCATATCTTTGAATTCTACCTCCCATTCTCATCCATTTAACACTAAAGGACCTATATTTTTTCAGAATTACATAAATGTCCATTTTCCCTTTTGCATTCAAATGTTAGCACACCTATACAAAATCAAACATACATACTTTCTACTAGTATTTAGTGTGTTTTCATTCTAACCACCTGAATGTCACAGCCTTCCCCCCTAAAAAGAATCTCGTCCCGAGATTCTGGAATAGAATGGAATTGAACGATCATAGTTGGGAATTGATTTGAAGGAAATCTGGGAAATTTCGTTGAAGATAGGATTCGGTTTCCCAAGTCGCTTCTTCTTCAGTGTGGTGGTTCCACTGGATTTTGAACATCTTGATAGTTTCTCTTCTAGTGCTTCTTTGTTTAGTATCTAGCACTCTGATTGGATGTTCGATATAAGTTAGATCAGATTGGATTTTGATGGTTTAGGGATCGATGATCTTGGTAGGAACTTTGACACATTTTCTAAGTTGAGATACCTGGAAGATGTCATGGATGGCCGCTAATTGAGGAGGAAGTTGAAGACGGTAAGCTACGGGTCCACAGATTTCGAGAATTTCAAAGGGTCCGATGTATCGAGGAGCAAGTTTTCCTTTTACGCCGAACCGTTCAAACCTCGAGTGGGAGATACTCAAAGATATACGAAGTCTCCAATCTAAAATTGTAACAGTCTCCTTCGTATATCAGCGTAGCTCTTCTATCGAGATTGGGCGGCCTTGAGATTATTTTGAATAGTCTTCACCATTTCCTCGGCTTCAGTGACAAGGTCCGGTCTACAGATTTTACGTTCGCCGGTTTGTGACCAACTCAAAGGAGTTCGGCATCGGCGACCGTACAATGCTTTGAATGGGGCCATCTTGAGACTTGTTTGATAATTGTTGTTGTACAAAATTTCTGCCAATGATAAGCATTTGCCCCAATTCTTGTCATACTGAAGTACACAGGCTCTAAGCATATCTTCCAGAATCTGATTTACTCTTTCAGTTTGTCCGTCTGTCTGAGGGTGATACGCGGAGCTTTGGATTAACTTAGTTCCAAGAGCATATTGAAGTTGCTCCCAGAATCGAGCGATAAATTGTGCTCCATGATCAGAAATGATCATCTTGGGCACTTCATGAAGATGAACGATTTGATCTAAATAGATCTCGGCATACTTTTTGGCATTATACGTAGTATGCACGGGAAGGAAATGGGCAGTCTTGGTTAATTGATCAACGATTACCCAAATGGAGTCATGCCTTTGAGAAGTGTTGGGTAAGCCAACGATAAAGTCCATACTGATATCTTCCCACTTCCAAGAAGGAATGGGTAAAGGTTGAAGAATACCAGCAGTTTTGAGATGATTGGCTTTAACTCTTTGGCAGATGTCACACTCCGAGACATACTTTGCGATTTCTCGCATCATGCGAGTCCACCAAAAGTTCTGTTTTAGATCCTGGTACATCTTAGTACTGCCAGGGTGCATAGAGAATTTGGACAAGTGGGCCTCGTCCAATATCTGCTTACAAAGTTTATGGTCCTTGGGTACAACGATACGCTCGTTGAACCATAGAATCCCTTCGGAATCTACTCGAAAGCATTTATACTTTCCTTCTCCTTGTGCTAACTTCTGCTTGATGATTCTGACCCCTTTGTTACACTGTTGTGCCAGAACAATGTTATCCCAAAGTGTTGCTTCAATGGAGAGATGATTCAGGCTACCTTGAGGAATGATCTCAAGATTGAGCTTCCTCATCTCCCAACAAAGCGTCTCACTGAAAGTCTCGACAGATAAGCAAGAGCAATGCGCCTTGCGGCTAAGTGCATCCGCAACAACGTTGGACTTGCCTGGATGATAGTGTACTTCTAGGTCATAATCTTTGATAAGTTCTAGCCAGCATCTTTGCCTCATATTTAGATCTGCTTGCGTGAAGGTGTACTTGTGGCTTTTGTGGTCAGTATAGATATGGCACTTTGTACCCATCAAATGATGTCTCCAGATTTTAAGTGCATGGATGACATCTGCGAGTTTAAGATCATGGGTAGGGTAGTTCTGTTCATGAGTCCTGAGTGCTCACGATGCGTAAGCAATTACTCGGTTGTCCTGCATAAGCACACAACCAAGTCCGATTCCCGAAGCATCACAATAGATGTCAAAAGGTTTTGAGACATCGGGCTGAGCTCAAACTGGGGCAGTGGTAAGATGTGCTCGGAGGGTATAAAATGCATCTTCGCATTTCTGATCCCAGGAGAATTTAACTCCTTTCTTTAATCGTTCAGTCATAGGCTTGGCTATTTTTGAGAAGTCAGGGATGAAACGACGATAATAGCCAGCTAGACCAAGAAAACTGCGGATCTGGTGGACTGATGTTGGAGGTTTCCAATTCATCACTTCTTGTACTTTACTAGGATCAACGGATATACCGTCACTAGAGATGGTATGTCACAGAAATTTCACGGTATCCAGCCAAAACTCACATTTAGAGAATTTGGCGTACAAGTGGTGGTCTCTCAATTTTTGAAGAACAACATGGAAATGTTTCACATGATCTTCCAGATTCTTGGAATAGATCAGAATGTCATCAATGAAGACCACAACAAATTTGTCGAGTTCTTGCATGAAGATAGAGTTCATGAGATACATGAAATATGCTGGAGCATTGGTAAGACCAAATGACATAACCAAATATTCGTAGAGTCCATATCTGGTAGAAAAGGCTATTTTTCGGATGTCACTTGACCTGATCTTGATTTGATGATAGCCGGAACGAAGATCAATCTTAGAGAATATCTTGGCTCCGGCTAACTGATCGAATAGAATGTCAATGCGGGGCAGAGGATACTTGTTTTTGATGGTTACCGCATTGAGGGGGCGATAATCTACACATAGCCTTAAGCTATTATCTTTCTTTTTCACAAATAGGGCTGGACAACCCCATGGTGAAGCGCTCGGACGGATATAACCCTTATCAAGGAGGTCTTGGAGTTGGATTTTTAACTCGGCCAGTTCATTGGGTGGCATACAATAGGGCCTCTTAGATATGGGGGCTGTGCCAGGTTGGAGTTCTATGATAAATTCAATATCCCGGTCCGGGGGCATTTCAGGCAAATCATCCGGAAAGACGTCTGGATATTCGCAGACAATAGGGATGTCCTTTAACTTGATCCCTTCTATAGCATAGGCATAAGAGTTACTGCATTCCCGTTGTGGAAGATAGAGAATAGTAGGTTCATGATCAGGTGAATCTATCTCCACAGTTCGGGAGAAGATATCTAAGGATACTCAGTGCCTAGTCATCTAATCCATGCCTAGGAGGATATCCATTCCCTCTAGGTCCAATAATAGTAAATCTGTTTTGATCAAATTACTACCCAGTTGAATTGGTACCTTCCTATAGATCTGATTTGAGGAAATTTTACCGCCAGGAGTTGCTATCATATAGGCCTCGCTAGTAGCATAAAGATCCAAGCCTATCTTTGTTCCACATTTTGAACTGATAAAACTATGGGTGCCACCAGAATCAAAAAGTATAATCACGAGTTGATGGTTTATAGAGAAAGTACCCATCATTATTGGTGCACCCTCAGGGAGTTCGGAAAGAGTCGTGAAGTTCACCCTTCCCTGGCGGACTTGTACCATCTGTTTCTTGCCCTTGCCCTTGTTGTTCGGGTTGGATGTTTGCCCTTGGAAAGATCTTTTGGGTTGGGGCAATCCTTGATGAAATGGGATGGGCTGCCGCAATTGAAACAACGATAGTTGTTGTTTCCCTGGTTGGATGGCGGGAAGCTTAGCCGCGGGCCTTGCTGCTGTTGCTGCTGGGGTTGTGGTGTCGGTGGTCGATTGGATCGAGCCTGCTGGGGTGGTCTGGCTACCCATCTGCCTGGTATATTGTTTCGAGGCGGTGCTCGGGTAGCAATGTTCTGGACCAACCGATACCTTGGCGGTAATGCAGTTGAGGGTCCAGTGGGTGTCTTTTTTTTCTTTTCGGCCCTGTGGGCTGAGATGCAACCCTCTTGGGTGATGGCCATATTGACCAACTCATTGAAAGTGTCGGCCTTCACCAGATTCAGTCGTTCCTTAAGCTTGGTGTTCAGGCCTCGGCGGAAATGATCACGTCTGCGGGCATCAGTGTCCGCATGATAACCCGCATACTGGCACAAGTGATTGAAGACCTGTGCATATTGCATGACGGTGCGAGTTCCCTCAGTCAGATTCAGAAATTCATTGAGCTTTCGCTCAATGAGTCCTTCGGGGATGTGGTGCGCTCTGAAAGCGGTCCGGAATTCATCCCAGGTGACAACATGACCAGCCGGCTGCATGGCATGGTAATGGTCCCACCATATGCGGGCAGTGCCGCGGAGTTGTTGGGCTGCAAAGAGTGCCTTATTCTCATCTGAACATGGGGCAGACAATAATGTGAACTTAGACTTGATGGTGCGGAGCCAGGCGTCAGCATCGAGGGGCTCATCTGCCTTATGGAACAGTGGGGGCTCGGTGCTGAGAAAGTCTAGATAATTAGCCGACAGGTGTTCATCATGACCTCAGGACTGGTGATGATATTGGCCCATCTGAGCCTGCACTAGCTGGTTGAGAAGTTCTATCTGTCGGGCCATGACCTCTGCTAGATTTGGCAGGGCTGGTGGTGGTTGTTGGGACCGCTAGCTTGGTCTGGCCGGAAACCCGCTGGGGTTCCATGAGTAGCTCCAACCATCTGAAACAAAGGAGCTATCCATTATCAACCATATTCTTACTCCTATTTTCAGATGATATACTATTGCTAAACATATATGTTGTTCACATGTTCCATTCAACCAACTCATTTCAGATGCAAAGATATTGAACAAGATGGCAGAACTCGAGGATTAGATTGCAACGCAGATACTGGGTGTTCTTAACATCGTACATCAGGGTGGTTCGACTGCCACGGGTTAAGCTATATGTACACATGCCACATATACTACAACAAGTGGCTCTGGGTCTAGGTAGACTACTCACTACCTATGTCACAGTATTCTACACTAACTACATCTAAAAGATCGATGTTTTAGATGGACTAAAAATCGTCGAGATTGCCTACAGAGGACTGACTGCCGGAAGAGGAGTGATCTGGCTGAGGATTAGGTTCTAGGTCTCCATGTACGGAATCGAGATTGGAAACTCCCTCGATTTCCTCCGAGTCTTCCTCTCCATCTTCAGGTACTACAGGTACAGCAGGAGGTACCAGCTGCTGCTGGAGTTCGTCGATGTGAGCATGGGCGTCGTCAACCTCAAGGATAAGGTCATGGATTTGCTCCTAGAGGAACTCAATGATTGTGTTGCGTTTAGTGATGATTGCATCACTCTCATTGATCTGATCCTCTCGGTGAAGAATGGCCTCCTCACGTGCTGTGATAATCTCCTGCTTCTCCGTGACCAAGGCTTGAAGCTCCACTATCTGGGTGACCTGTCGATCAGCATTGCGATAATGACCTTGAGCTATGCCAATCAACTGACCCATACCACGGCGTAGTAGGATCTGATAGTGGTACTGAACATTCATGAACCTGATGGTGCCACAGAGCGTTTCTTCAGTTGAATCTGCCAACAAATGGCCATAATGGGCTATCCTGAAATTCCACTCAGTGTGACATTCCAAAAACAGCTTTCTCGACTAGATATGGACTATATGAATAGCTAGTTATGTCATTTGGTCTTACTAACGCACCGGCATATTTCATGTATCTCATGAATTCAGTCTTTATGCCGAAACTTGACAAATTCATCATGGTCTTCATTGATGATATTCCGATATATTCCAAGACTAAAGAAGACCATGCCAATCATATACGTGTTGTTCTTCAACAACTGCGTGATCATCGCCTTTATGCCAAATTCTCGAAATGTAAATTCTGGCTAGATAGTGTGAAATTTTTGGGACATACTATCTCTATTGAAGGCATATCGGTTGATCCAACCAAAGTCCAGGAGGTTATGGATTGGAAGCCTCCAACTTCAGTCCATCAAATCCGAAGTTTCCTTGGATTGGCGGGATACTATCGCCGATTCATTTCAGACTTCTCTAAGATAGCTAAATCCATGATTGAGCTACTTAAGAAAGAAGTTAAGTTCTGCTGGGATGATAAGTTGGATGAAGCATTTCATGCCTTGACAAAAAAAATCTAACAACCGCTCCAGTGCTAGCTCAGCCAGATAATACCCAGCCTTTTGATGTCTATTGCGATGCTTCTGGAACTGGCCTTGGTTGTGTTCTTATGCAAAACAACCGGGTCATTGCCTATGCATCCCGAGCACTCCGAAATCATGAGCAAAATTATCCAACTCATGATCTTGAATTGGCAGCAGCTATTCATGCTCTCAAGATCTGGAGACATCATCTTATGGGTGCTAAGTGTAACATCTACACTGACCATAAGAGCCTCAAATATATCTTTACTCAAGCTGACCTGAATATGAGGCAAAGGCGTTGGTTGGAATTGATCAAAGACTACGACCTTCAGGTACACTACCATCCCGGCAAAGCCAATGTGGTTGCGGATGCACTTAGCCGCAAGGCACATTGTCATTGCTTATCCATAGCAACTTTCAGTGATACTCTCTGCAATCAGATGAGGAAACTCAATCTAGAGATTATTCCTCAAGGTAGTCTGAATCTATTGTCTATTGAATCTACTCTTCAAGATAGAATCATCATGTCGCAATTACATGATGAGGGTATCAAAATTATCAAGCTCAAATTATCTCAAGGAGAGGCCAAATATAAGTGTTTTCACACTGATCATCAAGGAATTCTATGGTTCAACAATCGAATCATTGTACCTAAGGATCATCAACTTCGTAAACAAATCCTTGATGAAGCACATGTATCAAGATCTTTGACAAAATTTTTGGTGGACCAGAATGAAGAGGGAAATTGCCAAGTATGTATCCGAGTGTGATACGTGTCAGAGAGTCAAAGCCAGTCATCTAAAAGCATCTGGTACACTTCAACCACTACCCATCCCGTCATGGAAGTGGGAAGACATTAGTATGGATTTCATTATCGGTCTTCCCAACACGTCCCAAAAACATGATTCCATATGGGTGATCATTGATAGACTTACCAAAACTGCTCACTTTCTTCCGGTGCATGGTGTCCCTAAAAAGTATGCCGAAGTCTATCTGGATCAAATTGTTCAGTTGCATGGTGTCCCTAAGACCATCATTTCTGATCGAGGGGCCCAATTCATTGCACACTTCTGGGAACAATTACAGACTGTTCTGGGAACCAAACTAATTCGAAGTTCTGCATATCATCCCCAAATCGATGGACAGACTGAGTGAGTTAACCAAATCCTTGAAGACATGCTCCGAGCTTGTATTATACATTATGGTGCAAGCTGGGACAAATGTCTCGCCTTGGCCGAGTTTTCTTACAACAATAGCTATCAATCTAGTCTTCGGATGGCTCCATTCGAAGCGTTATACGGTCGAAGATATCGAACTCCTTTGAGTTGGTCTGAGACCGGCGAACGCAAAATCTTTGGACCAGACCTGGTTGTCGAAGCCGAAGATAAGGTCAAGATTATTGAAGCCAACCTTAAAACAGCTCAGTCCAGATAGAAAAGCTATGCAGATAGAAGAAGGAAACCTCTACAGTTCCAAGTAGGAGATTTTGTCTACCTCCGAGTATCTCCTACCAAAGGTATTCAACGATTCGGCATAAAAGGAAAGTTAGCACCTCGGTATGTCGGACCCTTTGAGATCCTTAAAGTTTGCGGCCCAGTGGCCTATAAAATTCGCCTTCCATCTCAATTGGCTGCCATTCACAATGTTTTCCATATCTCTCAACTCAAGAAATGTATCAAAGTATCTACGGAGATCGTTGAAACCCGCGCCATTGAGATTGAGCCCGATTTATCTTACGCCGAACAACCTATCCAAATCTTGGATACCAAGGAAAAAGTCACCAGAAGAAAGAAAATCAAGATGTACAAGATTTTATGGGACCATCACACCGAAGAAGAAGAAGCAACTTGGGAAACAGAATCCTATCTTCAACAAAATTTCCCAAACTTCCTTCAAGCCAATCCCCAAATCTAATTGCCAGATTCTCTTCTGCCTTCGAATCTCGGGACGAGATTCTTTTTAGGGGGGAAGGCTGTAACATTCAGGTAATTAGAAACATAGACACTAGGTTTTAGCGTAAAATATGTATGCTTGCTATGGTATATGTAAGTAGTACAAAGGACTAGGGGTATAATTGTAATTTCTATAAAATATAGGTCCTTGAGTGTTAATTGGGGTAAAATAGGAGGTAGCATCAAAATCTAGGAAAAATAAAACACTAGGTGTCAAATTTGTATCCCCATAGGAAAGAAATTGCAAAAGATAGGTTAAATTCTAAGAAAAATGGGTCTTTGTGTGAAAATAGGGACCTAAATGTGATTAAAATAAAAATCATAGGTCCTTTTATGTAAAATAGTTGAAGTGTAAAAGTAACTTCATGTTTACTTAAGGGCTAACATGTAAGAATACAAGTCATCATGACATCACAAGAAAACTTGTAAACATATCCAAAATTTCATCAAATCCACTTGGGTAAGGACAAAAGAATTCAAATTCTACCTTTACTCAAAAATTTAATATGCAAAGCTGTAAACTTTGAGTTTTTGAACTTGAACCCTAAAGTAATGCTGTAGGGTTTGAAAAACTCTACAACTTCTATTTTGGTCACTTCCTCATTAGAGCTTTAGATCAACAGGAAATTTTACTTTACAAGGAAGTCCCTAGATCTTTTCAATTTTCCACATGAGCCCCTCGGACTTTTTCCCCTCCTTCTTCTTCCTCTGAACCCCCTCTGTTTCTCTGCCTCCCCTGTTCTGCTTCTTACTACCGCCGGTGCAGCTCCCAAGGCCGCCGCTGTGCAGGCCGCCGCCGTCCACCTCCTGTTTCCCCTCCCTCCACGCGTCGCTTCCTTCTTTCCCCGAGCCTGCTCCTCTCCCCTGACGCTCTCCTCCGCGAGTGCCACGGCCCCCTTGAGCTCCCTGTCAATCGACACCTCGCCACTGCCGTGGCACGGGCCGAGCGCCCCCTCTGGACCTCTAATCCCCTGCTCGTGAGCTTCCCTAGCTCGTAGCCGTTCTGTTCTTCGCTTCAATTGTGCTGCACAATGCCCTGAGACCCGAGCACCACCGCCACCCTTCCTTCCTCTATTCCAGTGACCACGGGTCGCTGTGGGCAGCCGCTCCCGGGCGCCATTTGTCCTTGCTGACCCCCTAGCAAGTTTCCCCGGTCCTTGCTCGTGCTCCCTAACCCCCAATCGCTCTCCAATTCCGGTCGGAACACCACTGCCGACGAGCGCCGCTCGCCGCCGCCTCCTGCTAATCGTGGGGCACCCCTCTCTGGCCTTCCTCGACCCCAATTGACCCCGCACTGAGCTTCCTCACACCGCAAGGAAGCTCCCCGACCACTTCCTCACCGCCTATGACCACCGGAGCACGGCCCCCGCCATTCCCCTCCACTGCCGGCCGCCTGTCTCAGCCGCGCCGCCGCTATAGGCTGCCCCCACCCGATCCCGAGCAGTCACAGGTGCGCAAGGACCACGTGGTGCCTCCCTACCCCTCCACCCTCGCCGCCGGCGATCGCCGTCGCCGGGACTGGCCTGTCAAACCTCGCGCCCCCTCTCATACCAAGACCGAGGACCACGGGTTAGAAGATGCAAAAGCCCAGGGGGCTGTTTGCAAAGCATGTGACTCAGAGGAATAGTGCCAGTTAGGACCTCTTTGTTATTTGTGCTGTCAACTTGAAAATTTTATATCAATCCAAGGAAAAATCATAAAAATGCAAACTAAAATTTGTTAGGTTCCTTATTTTAAGATCTACAACATTCCTTAAAGGTTGACTTTCAGTTTCTAAGTAATTTGTGCTCTAATTTAAATACTAACTTTAAGTAGTTGTAGGCTAAGAAAATGCATAACAAATAGCAGAAAAATGGTAAAAATGTGAAACCAATTGTGTTAATCTTGTTTTGACATGTAATACTTAGGAAAAATAATTAGCCTCCTGCGTGTGTAATATTTTCATAATGTGTGAGTTTAATTATGAATAATACCTATTTAACTTTGTATATTTAATATCTATGGTTTTAAATGTTCAAAAATCCTGAAAATATTTTGAGGTTTGGTTCTTGAGTAGTGTAACCTATCCCTAAATTTCCAACCTAGGGTCAAGTGTAAAACAACCAAAACAAAAAGAACATGCTATAATAGTGTTATATCTAAATAAAATAAGTCCGTAGTTAAGTAATAACCTAGAGTTAGTATAAGTGATTAATAAGCAAATAGATAAAGTTATTAATAATTGGTTAAATATTTGAAACCAACTCAACCTGTTATATAATGCCATTAGTTAAAGAATTTAGGGTAGCCAACCCTGTTACTTAATGAAACTAAGTAAAATGGTTAATACCCGATAAATGACTGCCCAATAGAGAAGTAAATGATATGTGTGGTAAATAAATTATGTTTTCGTTGGATTGCAACTTTATTGTGAAATAAAATCTTTAATTCAAGCACCATCTTACTTAAATCATTGCATATCATGTAGACTCAACGACTACTATTGCCGACGGAGACTACGAACTGATCCCGGACCAAGAAGTAGAAGTTACTGAAGACCCCGGGAACACCGTCGGAAATCTAACTGAAGCTCCGAACCAAAGTTTGGAAAACTTTAACACTACTGACCCCAACCCTACGCAAGAAGGGAAGCCCCGGAAATAACCCCTACTTTATTTACACTGTAATCTATACTATTTATATATACCTCTATGCATTACGTTCTTGTGGCAGAACCAACCTGAATTATACCGGCTCAAGTACGTGAGTCCATTCCTGAGGGCTCCAACGTGCTTCAAACGGTATAATCCCTTGGCCTGTCGGGTAACGTCCCGATAAACCACCAAATATAGGATCAATAAGGTTACCTCACACGAAGGTGAGTCCAGAGATACAGTCACTATGACGCTCTGAAAATTTACCAAATTAAAACATGCGTTAAAGCATTCCGAACAAAAACTTATTCGTCGTCGAACCCTAACTCTAACCCTCTACCTTTCCCGCCATCTTGACAGCCGACGCGAGCCAATTACGTCCCCCCGCCCTGTGCCGCACAACGCCCGCGCGCGACCGCTTTCCGCAATCAGCGCCGGCGCAAGTCCTATCTCGCGCAGCGCGCGAATCCCGCGCGCGCGTGGCCGACCGGCCGCGGCCGCCGCCGCGATTGGCGCCGACGCGTTTTCCTTTCCCCCTCGCTGATCCCCTCGTGCTGCGTGCGCACGTCGCGCACGCGAATCCCGCCGGCACGCGTCGCTCTTTCTCCCCTCCCCATTTTTTTTCCTTTCCCCATTTCCTTTTTCCCTTTTTCCTTTTCCATTTTCCCTCCTCTTTTCCCTTTTCTCTTTTTCCCTTCTCCTTTTCCTTCCTTCCCTCCCCTTCTCCCTGTTCCTCCCTCCTCCCTCTGCTTCCACGGCCGTGCGCTGCCGTGCCCCGCGTGCCCCGCGTGGCCGTGCCTTGCGCCGCGCCGCCCGTCGCCCGCGCCCTCCCCCGGACCCGCGACGCGCCGCGCCGCGCGCACGCGCGCGTCCTGTTTCCGCGCACGCCGCGTCGGCCGCACGCACACCTGGCCGCGCCCCGCCGCGCCGGCCGCCGGCCGCCCCCTTCCCCGCGCACACGCGCCCCTGTGCCCGGCTGCCCGTACCCACGCGCGTGCACGCGCGTGCACCGCGTGCCGCGCCGCCCGCCGTGCCGCCCGTCACTTCGCGCGCACGGCCGAGCCGTGGCGACGCGCCGCCCGCCGCTACCGCACCTCGCCTCGCCGCCCGCGCCGCCCTGTGCGCACAGCACCCGGCCCCTCTCCACGTGCTGTGCTCGGCGCCCTCGCCGCCACGCCACCCCGCGACACGCGCGAAGGGCCGAAGCGCCATTAATGGCGCTCCGCCCCGGCCTCTGTCGCGCCCCGGCCTCCACCACCTCTGGCCGCCTATAAATAGGCCCCCACGGCCCGCTATCTCCCCCACAACCTCCCACCGCCGCCCAGCCTTCGCCTCCCAGAGTCCAGCGCCGCCGCCGCGCATTGCTCTGCCGCTGCCCGCCGGCCCCTGTCGCCACGCCTCTACGCGTCACCCCGGGCCCAGGTGAGGCCGGGGATGGAATCCCCCTGTCCTTCTCCCCCTTTTGCCCCTAACCCCGGCCGCCGCCGCGTCCTGAGCCGCCTGATTGGCCACCGCCGGCGCCTCCCCCACCCCTCCTCTGTTCTGTACGGGGGAGGAGGAAGAAGGTGGCAAAATTGCCACAAGGCCCCTGGCCTTTTTCCTTTTTCCCCTAAAAAGAGGACCCCCCTCCTATTGACTATCTTTTTGCAAAAGAAACCCTAACCTTCCCAGCATTTCAAACCAAACCCCTCCGTTACATAAACCTCGATGTACCCGACACCTTTAGAGTACCCTGAATATTCCTAGATGTTGCAAATAGGCCCCTACCCTTTCCGGTTAATTACGAACAAGCCCTTGGACCCCGTTTAAACCCTAAGGCCCTCTTTAGTGCGTCATTTTATGCGCGAAACGACCCCCGATCGACCCGAAACTTTACCACTCCATTTCTAGAGTAGTTCTGGCCATGCCATTAAGAAACCACCCGAAAATATTAACCCTACCTCCGTAACTAAATTATTTCCGATTTGAGCTCAACGATAAAAGCTTCTAGTTCTTGTGCTTGATGGTGTGTCTGTTTGCTTGCGTCGTAGGACACGGAGTGAACGAGGAAAGCCTCGACTGTGATCAAGCAAACGAGAACCAGTTCCGCGACTCCGAGCCCGAAGGACAGTGCTTCGATCAGGACCTCCCGCAAGGGTTTGACGATGGCAAGTTCAATTCCGCCCTTTGATGCATGTTTTTGTCCTAGTTTTTATAAACACAACCTGATGGCCTGTTTTATAAAATTGCATGGTTTTGCGTGCCATAACCATGGTAGGATAGCCACCCTTGTTGTGACAACCATACCTTGACCACCTGATTTTATAAAGAAAATGCGTGTGTGTGGGAAAGGGTAAAATGTGGATTTGAGAAACGAGTCGGACGGGATGGATGGCATTTCTGTGTGAATTGCCGTTGGTGTGCTCATACCTGTGTGGTTGAGCGTGGAGGGGAGATATCCATCTTGTCGCCCCTAAGGACCGAGTTGATGTGTCGTCTCACCTAGCTTCCTGTCGTGCAAACCACTTGACCGTTGTATGGGCAACGGCTTGGCCTAACCCCACTAGTTAGTCTGATAGCCATCAGGAGAGCTGGGAGCAACGGGTGATCAAGGAGACGGGATAAGCTCTGTGTGACTTATGCCCCGGTTGAACCTCAGTGGTAGGTCGAATGACCCCTTGATAAATCCCGTGGTGGCTAGTCAGGTCTAGCTAAGGTGGGTAAGGGCTTCGATGGGATCTGCACCGGCACTAAGGTGTTCGTGCTGTGGTACCCCACCTGTGGGTAAAGTTGCACACCTCTGCAGAGTTGGAAATCTATTCGAATAGCCGTGCCCACGGTATTGGGCAAGTTATGGTGTGGTCACATAACTAGTGTTTCTCTCTGGGAATGGTTGAGCTGGTGTGAGTGGTTTGGAAAGTGTTCGGCAGTTGTGCCGTGTGCTACGGCGGACGGGGAGTCCGGTAGCAGTTTAAAACTTGGATCCTGTGTGGATCAATATCGTGTGTTCTTGGTGCCAGAAAACTCGTTTGGAAATTGTTTTTAAACGAACCCTTGCATACAAATGAGTTTTTCGCAAATGAACCATAACCTACCCTTGGATCATCATGTGCATATGATTACTGTTATACTCTCCCTCCGTGGGTGTGATTGGACTTGCTGAGTACGTTTGTACTCACCCCATTTTTACTATTACAGTGGAAGATCCCGACTACGTCCCCGAAGTCGACGAGTAGGGTTCCGTCCTGCACCCAGTCTTGCCTGTGGGTGAGGTCACCGTTGGAGCTCCGCATGGCGCAAGACTCTGATGATTCTCTTTTCGTAGCTAGTGTAGTAGTGTGGGTTCTGGTTGTAATCCTCGCGATAGTGGCGCTTCACTGCCCATTACCGCGTAGAGTTGTACGGTGATGTACCATCTGATGTAATAAAAGTGTTATCAGCCTCCTGGGACTGATAAATCAACACTTTTAAGTCTTCCCTGATGGGGGGGACGCTTCAGGTGGTATCAGAGCCGTAGGCTGGCCGTAGGACGTGACCCTAGGAGCGAGACCCCTTTTCAGGCCCTAGAACTTGTCCCGATTTAGAAATTTTCTGCACAAACACTCACCACTGGTCTTTGCCTTGTTCTAGATGGCTGGCAATGGATGGGTTAGCGGAATCTGCCACGCAGAGCCCGGCCTCCCCAAGTTACTATTGCTCAGCCTGGAACGCGTCGGGGTTATGGAACCACCGGAGTATGCCTACCGTGAGTACATCGCCGGAGGCACCCTTCGGTGCGACACAATGGTTTTTGTGGAGAAAAGCACCCGCTACCCTGATGTGGACCCTTGGTTCATCTCCACCACTGGCTTCCGCTTCCCCGACACCTATCGAAAGGCCGCTCGTAAGGCCCTGCGACGACTGCGTGTGCTCTACAGGCACCACCTTCAGCGGACACCTATGGGATTTTTCCCACCCGCTGAGGGAAGAGGGCGCACTTGGATTGCCCGAATGAGGGGACTTGGACGAGAAGAAGAAGACCTGGAAGACACGGTCTCCCACCTGTCCATCTACCTCACTGGCTTGGATGCACTCTACCGCGAACAGGCGGCACAACTGAAGCAGCTAATCCATGGGATTGAAAAGTTAACCCAGGAGCTGGAGGAACAACGGACAAGAGCCGCAAGCGCCGAATATTCCTTAGCCGCCCTCCAAGCCCAGGTGCAAGAATACGAGAACCGCAACGGAATAGGTGGATGGATCGAAGAAGAAGAAGAACCCATGGAAACCCATTGGGATAAGGGTACTCAGACCGAAAACGAGATGGATCGGTTCCTTCCAATAAAGAAGCGCTCTATCAGGACCGAGGAAGAATCCCCATGATAGGATTAGCATCCCTAGCAAAAACCCTACCCTAATGACCACGTATCCATGAAAACTGTACCACCCTTGTTGTAATAATAAATATCATCTACTCCCATTTGCACATGTACCAGGTTTGTTTACCCTGTTTCTGTTTCAGATGGCTGAGGAAGGATGGACCCAGGGCGATTGCCAAGCTGCACCTGGATTCCCCAGCCTCTTAATCAACACCCTGGAAGACCTTGGCATTGCAGAACGCCCAAGGTACTACAGCCGAGAGTACGAGCACTATGGTACCCTCCGCTGCAGGGTGATCCTGGTCATCGCCAGGAGCAACCGCTACCCCGACATCCATCCTTGGCGAGCGACCGCCACAGGATTTAGACACCAAGACACCTACCCCTTGGCCATCAGAAAAGCACTCCGTTATTTGTGCCGGATTTTTGAAGAACACCTCGCCCCCACACCAGTGAAGTTCTTCCCGCCGGCCATCAGAACCCCAGTCTGGGAAGCACGCATGAGAAACCTGGAGCGACGTCGCCACGAAGAAGGCCCCCTGTACCAAGTGGCTACTTACCTAGCCGCCCTGGACCAACTCTTTGATGAGCAAGCCAACCTTCTGAGGGAGCAGACCCATCGAGCCGAGCAAGCGGAGCTCGCAGTAAGATTACAGCAGATCCGAGCCGCCCACGCCGAGGCAAGAGCCGCAGCCGCGGTCAGTAGCGAAGCGGTCGCCCAAGAGAGCCTCAGGCAAGCCCGAGACCGGCGCATGCAAGATTGGACCCGAAGTGGGACACCAGTCCCGGCAATTGGAGAAGACCATGTTCTACTCGGGACGCCTGTCATAGGATGGGGAACGCTCTTTGGGAACACCCAAGCCCCATCCGGAAACCCTGAAAGCTCTGCTGCCGCCGTCGAAGGAGATGCTGCAGCGCAACCCTTGACCAATGGAAATCCAGAGGACGGCGAGCAAGGATCACTCGCGCTCTCCGCCCCAGAAGAAGGCCTGCCCCGCGAGTAAAATGACCGGCGCCACCCTAGTGATGTGTCCCCAGCCACTTTTGTTGTTGTGCCTGATCCCAGACAAGTAGTACGAGACCTAGCCTTACCCTAAGTTGTACCCCCCTTGCAGTAATAAAATGGTTTGTGCTTGTTGTTTGTGATGTTGTGTGCTGGCTTGTTGTGTGCTGATTATTTATATGAGTACCGGCAGGAGGTAGATTCTGCCTTATATATATATATACGAATTAAACAACTTAAACATCACATAAACGTAACCCCAATCTACCCGATCAACAGGTGACCCCCCGGAACGTCGCGAGGGCCTCCCGTGGCCGGAACCCCGTAGCCGCTAGTGTCGGAGCACATCCCGTTGAACAAGATCTTCCCCAAGGAGAACAAGAAGTAAGCCAGAACCGAGGGGGAAGTCAAGAAGGAGAACAACTACCACCACCCCCACCCCTCGGAGACCTGGCGCAGATCATCCATAACCAGACCCTCATACTGGAGACTCTGGCGAATGCCCTCATTAACCGGCAGCCACGAGGGCAGAATATGAACGACAAGCTGACGGCCTTTCTGAGGACTAAACCGCCCACCTTTGCCGGATCCTGCAACCCGTTGGATGCAAACGACTGGTTGCGAGTGATTCAGAGGAAGCTCGAACCATTCGAATGCCAGGACCGGGACAAAGTCCTTCTAGCGGCCCACCAACTCACCGGGACAGCATTATCCTGGTGGGAAAATTATTGTGCTGCAGCCGAGGATGCGTCTACCATCACCTGGGAAGAATTCGTAAGGGAGTTCCGCCGCTATCACATTCCTTCGGCCACCATGAAGCGCAAGGCGGATGAATTCCGCGCACTGCAACAAGGAAGCATGACGGTGGAGGAGTACACCCACCGGTTCATTGAGTTGGCCCGTTATGCACCGGAGGAAGTGAATGACGACGACAAGAAACAGGATATGTTTAAGAAAGGATTGAGCCCAGAACTCCGGACCTTGCTCACCCCTCAGATCTACCCTGACTTTAACACCCTGATGAACAAAGCTATCCTCACAGAAAGGGCCAAAGCTGAAGAGAGAAAGGATAATAAACGCAAATTCCTGGAAAGTAAGGCCCGCCAACAGGACCGCTTCCAAAAGCCGAGGAACTCCAGCTATACTACACCGAGATCTCAGGCCCCGATGCAGTATAGAACTCAGTCTCAAGTGACAGGATCACAGGCCCCGCCTAGAAGCCAGAATACCACGAGGGCCCCGCTGAGCAATGCAAGCCAGACCGCCCCTGACAACAACAATGTTAGGGCCTGTTTCAACTGCCGTGAAATAGGGCATTACATTGCCAATTGCCCTTATGCCAAGAATAAGCCGGCCACATCAGCCTTCTCCAACACAGTGAATGGACCCAGACCAGCCCTGACTGGTGCCAACCGTGTGCCCGTCCGCAACAATGACAATAGTCAGCAGACGAAGCAGCCCCAGCAGTCGTTTGGACGAGCCCGCGTCAATCACATCGATGCGCAGGAGGCTCAAGAAGCTCAGGGTGTAGTGCTCGGTGAGTACCTAGTCAACTCAGCTCTGGCAACAGTACTATTTGATTCTGGGGCATCGCACTCATTTATATCCTCAAGTTTTGTGGAAAACACAAAATACCTACCGTACTACTAGCTACACCCCTATTAACCCGGACGCCTGGAGGCGACATCAATTGTCAATTAGGTTGTCCACGGGTAAGGATCAATTTAAGTGGGGTAGAATTTCTAGCAGATTTGGTAGTGCTTAAGTCTGGGGGAATAGACGTGATTCTTGGGATGGACTGGTTAAGCCGACACAATGGTCTCATAGGCTGTACTGACAAAGTGGTACACCTAACAAACCCCGAAGGAGTACAAGTGATTTGCCATACCCGGGATAGTAAGTTTGACCCAATGGCGTTTAGCATGGAAGCCAAGCCCTTAGAAGGAGTCCTGGTAGTAAACGAATACCCAGATGTATTCCCCGAAGAGCTTCCCGGTATGCCGCCGGACAGGGACATAGAGTTCGTCATAGACCTTATCCCCGGGACATCCCCTATAGCCAAAAGACCTTATAGGATGGCGGCTTCAGAGTTAACAGAATTAAAGAAACAACTAGAAGAACTGCAGCGAATTGGCTTCATTAGACCAAGCTCGTCACCATGGGGAGCCCCAGTCCTATTTGTCAAGAAGAAAGATGGGAGTATGAGATTGTGTGTAGATTACCGGGCACTGAACGAGTTTACCATTAAGAACAAGTACCCCCTCCCCAGGATTGATGACCTTTTCGATCAGCTAAAAGGAGCCAAGTACTTTTCTAAGATTGATCTAAGGTCAGGATATTTTCAACTCAAGATTAGGGAAAGTGACATCCCTAAGACAGCTTTTGTCACTCGCTACGGGCAGTTTGAGTTCACCGTAATGTCCTTCGGACTAACCAATGCCCCTGCCTATTTTATGAACCTCATGAACAAGGTATTTATGGACGAGCTAGATAAGTTTGTCGTAGTCTTTATCGACGACATACTTATCTACTCCAAGAGTATGCAGGAACATGAGCAACACCTGCGGGTAGTATTGGAAAAGCTGAGGGCACATAGGCTATATGCCAAGTTTAGCAAGTGTGAATTCTGGCTGGAAAGAGTAGCTTTCCTTGGTCACATCCTAACCGCAGAAGGCGTAGCAGTGGACCCAGAGAAGGTCGAAGCCGTTTCCAATTGGCAGCGACCGACCAATGTTAGTGAGATCAGAAGTTTTCTTGGATTAGCTGGGTACTATCGAAGGTTTATTGAGGGATTCTCCAAAATAGCCCGACCCATGACGGAACTTCTTAAGAAGGAGAAGAAGTTCGCCTGGACAGAAAGTTGTGAAAGAAGTTTTCAAGAGTTGAAACAAAGGCTGACAACCGCCCCAGTGCTAACCCTACCGGACATTCATCGGGATTTTGTCATTTACTGTGACGCATCCCGACAAGGATTAGGGTCTGTGTTGATGCAAGACGGGAAAGTCGTTGCATATGCTTCCCGCCAACTCCGGACCCATGAGCAGAACTATCCGACCCATGATTTGGAACTTGCAGCCGTAGTGCATGCCCTTAAAATTTGGAGACATTATTTGATTGGAAATAAGTGCGAGATTTACACCGACCATAAGAGTTTGAAATATATCTTCACCCAACCGGATTTGAACCTGAGGCAGAGGAGATGGCTGGAGTTGGTTAAGGACTACAATTTAGAGATCCATTACCACCCCGGAAAGGCAAATGTGGTAGCCGACGCCTTAAGCCGGAAAGCCTATGGACCCAAGGATGACAATCTGCGCGAGGAAATGTCACGATTAAATGTGCACATTGTTCCTCGAGGTTCCAGCCATGTGCTAAGCGTCCAACCAACACTAGAGGATAGAATTAGAGAGACTCAAAGCTCGGATCAGGAGTTAATGAAGATTTGCAAACAAACTGGGGAAAACAAAGCGCCGGGTTTCAGAGTAGACGATAAGGGGACATTATGGTACGAGGATAGGATTTGTGTGCCCCAGAATGGAGACTTCCGGCAGATGATCATGGACGAAGCCCATAACTCGGTCTACTCCATCCACCCAGGATCCACCAAAATGTATATGGACATTAAGCAAAAATATTGGTGGAATGGAATGAAGGCGGATATTGCACGATTTGTGGCACATTGTGATACCTGCCAAAGGATCAAGGCCGAACATCAAAAGCCAGCAGGATTATTGCAACCTTTGCCTATCCCGGTCTGGAAATGGGATGAAATAGGGATGGACTTTGTGGTGGGTCTACCCCGAACACAGAAAGGACACGATTCCATATGGATAATAGTGGATCGACTCACTAAATCGGCTCATTTCATACCCGTACGAACCACTTACGGTGGAGAAAAGCTGGCAAAACTTTATGTGGAAAACATAGTAAAATTACATGGAGTGCCCAGCAGAATTGTCTCAGATAGAGGAACCCAATTCACCTCTAGATTCTGGAAGAGCTTGCATCAAGCCATGGGCACCAAATTAGATTTCAGCTCCGCATATCACCCGCAGACGGATGGCCAGACCGAAAGGGTGAATCAGATTATGGAAGATATGCTGAGAGCATGCGCCCTGACCTATGGACAGGACTGGGAGCAGAGTCTGCCTTATGCAGAGTTTTCGTACAACAATAGCTACCAAGCCAGCCTGGGCATGTCGCCATTCGAAGCCCTCTATGGAAGAAAGTGCAAGACTCCCCTGATGTGGTCAGAAGTTGGGGAACGTGCACTAGTAGGACCCGCGCTCATAAAAGAAGCAGAAGAAAAAGTAGCGGAAATCCGCGAGAAATTGAAAGCAGCCCAGTCACGACAAAAGAGCTATGCAGACAAGCAGAGGCGGGAGATAAGTTTCAACCCAGATGATTTTGTCTATCTCAAGGTCTCACCCATTCGAGGGACACGAAGGTTTCAGATACAAGGAAAATTAGCCCCTCGATATATTGGACCATATCGAGTTCTGAAGAGAGTCGGAGCAGTAGCGTACCGACTGGAGTTACCAGAAGAAATGTCGGATATACACCCAGTATTCCATGTTTCGCAATTAAGAAGATGTTTAAGAGTACCCGAGGGAGAACATGTGCCGGTGGAAACAATAGATCTACAGCCGGATCTGCGATACCAGGAAGTGCCGGTCAAAATCCTAGACACCGTCACTAGAAGGACAAGAAACTCCGAAGTACGGATATGCAGAGTTCAATGGAGCAGACATGGGGTAGAGGAAGCAACTTGGGAGCGCGAGGAGGCCCTAAAGAAGGAATTTCCCCATCTGTTTAGGAGCCAGCCGAATCTCGAGGACGAGATTCATTTAAGTGGGGTAGGTTTGTGACGCTCTGAAAATTTACCAAATTAAAACATGCGTTAAAGCATTCCGAACAAAAACTTATTCGTCGTCGAACCCTAACTCTAACCCTCTACCTTTCCCGCCATCTTGACAGCCGACGCGAGCCAATTACGTCCCCCCGCCCTGTGCCGCACAACGCCCGCGCGCGACCGCTTTCCGCAATCAGCGCCGGCGCAAGTAATATCTCGCGCAGCGCGCGAATCCCGCGCGCGCGTGGCCGACCGGCCGCGGCCGCCGCCGCGATTGGCGCTGACGCGTTTTCCTTTCCCCCTCGCTGATCCCCTCGCGCTGCGTGCGCACGTCGCGCACGCGAATCCCGCCGGCACGCGTCGCTCTTTCTCCCCTCCCCATTTTTTTTTCCTTTCCCCATTTCCTTTTTCCCTTTTTCCTTTTCCATTTTCCCTCCTCTTTTCCCTTTTCTCTTTTTCCCTTCTCCTTTTCCTTCCTTCCCTCCCCTTCTCCCTGTTCCTCCCTCCTCCCTCTGCTTCCACGGCCGTGCGCTGCCGTGCCCCGCGTGCCCCGCGTGGCCGTGCCTTGCGCCGCGCCGCCCGTCGCCCGCGCCCTCGCCCCGGACCCGCGACGCGCCGCGCCGCGTGCACGCGCGCGTCCTGTTTCCGCGCGCGCCGCGTCGGCCGCACGCACACCTGGCCGCGCCCCGCCGCGCCGGCCGCCGGCCGCCCCCTTCCCCGCGCACACGCGCCCCTGTGCCCGGCTGCCCGTACCCACGCGCGTGCACGCGCGTGCACCACGTGCCGCGCCGCCCGCCGTGCCGCCTGTCGCTTCGCGCGCACGGCCGAGCCGTGGCGACGCGCCGCCCGCCGCTACCGCACCTCGCCTCGCCGCCCGCGCCGCCCTGTGCGCACAGCACCCGGCCCCTCTCCACGTGCTGTGCTCGGCGCCCTCGCCGCCACGCCACCCCGCGACACGCGCGAAGGGCTGAAGCGCCATTAATGGCGCTCCGCCCCGGCCTCTATCGCGCCCCGGCCTCCACCACCTCTGGCCGCCTATAAATAGGCCCCCGCGGCCCGCTATCTCCCCCACAACCTCCCACCGCCGCCCAGCCTTCGCCTCCCAGAGTCCAGCGCCGCCGCCGCGCATTGCTCTGCCGCCGCCCGCCGGCCCCTGTCGCCACGCCTCTACGCGTCACCCCGGGCCCAGGTGAGGCCGGGGATGGAATCCCCCTGTCCTTCTCCCCCTTTTGCCCCTAACCCCGGCCGCTGCCGCGTCCTGAGCCGCCTGATTGGCCGCCGCCGGCGCCTCCCCCACCCCTCCTCTGTTCTGTAGGGGGGAGGAGGAAGAAGGTGGCAAAATTGCCACAAGGCCCCTGGCCTTTTTCCTTTTTCCCCTAAAAAGAGGACCCCCCCTCCTATTGACTATCTTTTTGCAAAAGAAACCCTAACCTTCCCAGCATTTCAAACCAAACCCCTCCGTTACATAAACCTCGATGTACCCGACACCTTTAGAGTACCCTGAATATTCCTAGATGTTGCAAATAGGCCCCTACCCTTTCCGGTTAATTACGAACAAGCCCTTGGACCCCGTTTAAACCCTAAGGCCCTCTTTAGCGCGTCATTTTATGCGCGAAACGACCCCCGATCGACCCGAAACTTTACCACTCCATTTCTAGAGTAGTTCTGGCCATGCCATTAAGAAACCACCCGAAAATATTAACCCTACCTCCGTAACTAAATTATTTCCGATTTGAGCTCAACGATAAAAGCAACAACGATAAGAGCAATTACTTTTGAATTTGAACATGAAAATTGAATTCAAACTTAAATCCAAATAAACTACAACCAAAGAAACAAAACAAAAAGAGCATGAATGCACATATCATATATTTTCCCTTATATTTATTTTTATACTTTAAGAAAATTGTTTATCAAAATCTTGTAACCCTTTAACCTACCATGTTAGTCAATTTATTTTTGTACTTTGCAAAATTTAGGGTGTTACATGAGTAATGCTGATGGTTGATGTAAAGAGCTCTACCTTGCTTGAGTAGCTATAGGTGCTTATCTAGAATGGATAATCAACTAGAACCTGATAGCTAAAAGTTGAAATTAAGGATCTACTCTTTGTTGCTTTTCAGCTGAAACTAAACCCAGGACCATTATAAGCCTTCATAAGTCTAGTTACATGGCTAAGTATACCATGAGATGGGTAAGCCTTTCTGAGTATTAGTATACTCAGTCTTGCTAGTTATATGTTTTTGAAGACCCTACTCTTCCCTGTCTCGGTCCTGTGCTCTTCCAGACGGTTGGTTCGTGGAATGGGATCCGTTCCCGGCCAACATTGGTGATATCAAGTGATGTCGTGCCCGGGCTTAGCATGACATCCGTCTTGACAACGTATTGTAAATCATCGCGTATGTTTTCCGCTGCCAAAAATCATAACTTTAACAGTTTGTAATGTTTTCTTTAAGTTTGAATCTTCGTACTGCTTTAAGAAACTCTTGTATTGTAATTTCCTGTGATGTAAAATATGATGGTGACTGTATCTCTGGACTCACCGTCGTGTGAGGTAACCTTATTTGATCCTGTGTATCGGTGGTTTATTGGGACGTTACCCGACAGGCCAAGGGATTATACCGTTTGAAGCACGTTGGAGCCCTTAGGAATGGACTCGCGTACTTGAGCCGGTATAATTCAGGTTGGTTCTGCCACACATGCGGCAGAGAAGATGGCTAGAGTTGGTCAAGGATTATGACCTGGAGATTCACTATCATCCGAGCAAGGCCAATGTTATAGCAGATGCTCTGAGCAGGAAAAGCTATGTTAACATGGCCATGGCTTTTCAGATGCCTCTGGGGTTATGTGAGGAGTTTGAGCAGTTGAGTCTGGGTTTCTTACATCACACCTCGAGTGCATCATTCGAGGCAGAACCCACTCTAGAGGCAGAGATCCGGCAGCATCAGAAAGATAATAAGAAGCTACAGGAGGTCCGTGAATTGCTCAAGATTGGCAAAGCACCTCATTTCCGAGAGGATGATCAGGGTACCTTGTGGTACAAGGGCCGGATATGTGTGCTAGATGTACAGGATCTCAGGAAGCTGATCTTGAGTGAGGCTCATGATACAGCGTATTCCATTCATCCGGGCAGCACGAAGATGTATTATGACCTCAAGGAACGATTCTGGTGGCATGGAATGAAGCATTCCGTTGCGGAGTACGTGGCTTTCTGTGACACTTGTCAGCGTGTCAAGGCAGAGCATCAGAGGCTAGCAGGTCTGTTGCAGCCATTGAAGATTCCAGAGTGGAAGTGGGAGGAGATCACTATGGACTTCATCGTTGGATTGCCTCGTACTCAGAAAGGGTACAACTCCATATGGGTAGTAGTGCATCGGTTGACGAAGGTTGCCCACTTCATTCCGGTGAACACTACTTATTCTGGTGCTAGACTCGCAGAGTTGTACATTTCCAGGATCGTCTGTCTGCATGGTGTTCCGAAGAAGATCATATCTGACCGAGGATATCAGTTCACTTCACGGTTCTGGGAGCAGTTGCATGATTCGTTGGATACGAAGCTGCGCTTCAGTACCGCTTATCATCCTCAAACAGATGGGCAGACAGAGAGGACCAACCAAGTGTTGGAGGATATGCTTCAAGCCTGCGCTATTCAGTATGGTACCAGCTGGGATAAATGTCTGCCGTATGCAGAGTTTTCATACAACAACAGCTATCAGGCCAGTCTGAAGAAATCTCCTTTCGAGGCCCTGTATGGTCGGAAGTGCAGGACTCCACTGTATTGGGATCAGATTGGCGAGAAGCAGGTATTTGGTCCGGATATCGTTGAGGAGGCAGAACAGCTGGTACAGCAGGTGCAAGAGAACCTGAGGATCGCACAGACTCGTTAGAAGAGCTACGCGGATGTTCGTCGTCGAGATCTGACCTTTGCAGTGGATGATCATGTGTATCTGAAGGTCTCGCCGATGAGAGGAATCCGCAGATTTAACGTGAGAGGGAAGCTAGCCCCTCGATACATCGGTCCGTTCAAGGTGTTGGAACGGAAAGGTGAGGTAGCATACCGTTTGGAGTTACCTCCCGGTCTCTCAGGAGTGCATGATGTCTTCCATGTATCTCAGCTGAAAAAGTGCTTGAGAGTGCTGGAAGAGCAAGCATCATTGGAAGGGTTGGAAGTGCAGGAGGATCTGACCTACACCGAGCACCCGGTGAAGATTCTAGAGACGTCTGAAAGAGTTACCAGAAATAAGAAGATCAAGATGTGCCGTGTTCAGTGGAGTCATCACACGGAGGATGAGGCTATCTGGGAGCGAGAAGATGAGCTGAGAAAGACATATCCCGATCTCTTTGCTAGCTAGCCTATTCGAATCTCGGGACGAGATTCCTGTAAGGGGGGTAGGTTTGTAACACCCTAATGTAAATATCAAAATCTTAATGAATTTATTCTGGCTTAAATAAAGTTTCTAAGGTTTTTCTTGATTTATCTTGCATTTAAATTTAATACCACAAAGAATTAAAATTTATTTTAGGTTCAACATGTTAGTGCATTCACGCTGGTGCATCTCTTTTGTTTGTTTGAATGGTTAAGTTTGAATTCAAATCTCATTTGAATTCAAATAGAATTGAGTTAGCTTGAAAAAGGAAAGAGAAGGAGATTAGGGAAAAGAAGCCAGAAGCCCATTTTCCCCTCTCTTTTCCCTCTGCTCGGCCCTCCTCTCCCTCCTTCCCTTGCGGCCCAACAGCCCATCGGCCATCCACATCGGCCGCCTCCCCCTGCTTCCATCGGCCGGCTCCGCTCTACATCGACTCAGCCCGCTTCCATCGGCCAGCCCGAGTCGTGCCTCCTCCCCTCCGTTTCTGGCTCTCTAGCCCCACCCGTCAGCGCCTCCCACTCCTCTCCTTCTTTTCTCCTTCCTCGCGCCAACGGCCGCCCGAGAACCCTGACGAGTCCCGCGCCCGGCCCGCACACCGAGGCCGCCCCGCCGCCCTACAAATAGAGGCACCCGAACCCCTGGAAACCCTAACCCTAAACCCCACAGCGCCGTTGAATCTCTACCGCCGCGCAGCCCTTCTGCACCGCTGTGAGCACACCGCCCTGCTGCGTTCCAGCCCACGACAACCCCCGCGTCCGTTTCGTCTCATCACCTAGAAGCTTCCCGAGCTCGGCAATTGGGCCCTGAGCCTCTGCGTCGTCGGGGATTCGCGAAGGAGCCGCCGCCGGTGAGTTGTTCCGCCGTCGCGATTGCTCGCCGTCGATGCGCCTCGGGTCATCTTAACCCTCTGGTCACCTCCGTAGGAGCCCCTGGAGTAAACACAAGCCAGAGACCCCGACCACCTCTGTTGCAGCCTGTCCGCGAGCGTCGTCGTGCCTCCGCCGCCCGGCCATCATCGACGTCTACCCTGCACCACAGCTCCGGCCACCACAAGCCCTTGGTGAGCAACACATCTCTCCCCCGGACCTTCAGCGCTAGCCGTCTTGGATCGTAGGCCCCCTATGCACGGGAACACGCGCACGTCGGTGATGTCCGTCGCGTAGAGCTGCCCTCGTCGTTGAACGCGAAGCCCGAGCCTCGTCCAGCCCAACCACAGCTCTAGATGGATCCCCTGTGCCACGTTGATCATGCCTGACCTAAGCTTGAGTAGATTTAGCCACCCGAGCCCCGAGATTGCCTAGCGCCGGTGAGCTCCGCTGCACCGAGCCACCCATGACGTGGCGAGAGTCGCTGCAACCCCCGCAGACCCGAGCAAAACCCCTAGGTGGATTACCCATGTCAAGCTGAACCTCCCAGACCCAAGCTTGGGTTGTTTTGACCCCCGAAGCACTGAGATTGGCCGACACCGGTGAAGCGCCGCCGCGGGAGTGGTCTCAGGCGAACAATCGCCGCCGCCTGGACCCCCCAATTCCCCTGAACCGCCCGATCCGTGTTCAACGCGCAGGATTAGATCTAGGACAAGTAGGGGTCCGGATCGTTGGATCCAGATCCGACGGCCTACGACCGAAGATACAGGTCAGCGCTCGCGCTTTTGCTAAAGAGTCCCTGGATTTCTTAGGAATCAACCCGCAGTCCGTTCCAGTTCAAAAGAAATTCCAGATAGGTCCAAGTTTTTACACCGAAGCCCCTGAGCTTTCCAGAAATAGGGTCCGCTTTCCCTGAAGCGCAGTTCTACACGCTAGACCCTGCGTCTATAGTTTAATTACATTTAGGTCCCCGATTTTCGCCCAGAAACCCCCTGGAAGTTCTGTTTTCTCGCAGAAAGGTCCCTGGACCCTGTTTTAGCCCTAGTTTTCGCGTCTTAGCTTCGTTTTAGTTGGCTTTCGCGCTCACGGGATCGTTGTAACGCGTAGAACAGTTCTATAATAGTTTTGTGTGCTGTTTTTATGTAATGTTGTGCTGTTTCTTATCTTTTGTCTTTGTTTGCATGTGTGTGTATGTGCTGGACCATGTTTTGGCGTTGCGATCGTGAGTAGACGCTGAGCCTTTGGACGAGTACCAGGAGCCCCTTCCTGCAGAGCAATTTGAGCAGCAGTAGGGGAACTTTGAGGAAGGCAAGTATAACATGAATGTCCTATCACTTTTAAATACAATTTCATACTGCATTTTAATACTGTATGCCTATAAGGATTTCCTAGCCACTTTTATCCCTTATATAAACACCTTGGGTTGCATTTTGGTTAGTTATGCTAGGTGCTGCGCTCTCACATTATGGTCCTTATTAATTAAATTTGATTAATGGTATATGCAACTTGATTCTGAGAGTGGCCCTCTGTGCTGTGTGCTTGAGCGGCTCACGTTTCGTTAAAATATATTTTTATTAGAAACATGGTTTAGGGGGCCAGCACGGTGCTTAGTGCTTGGTTGGCCACTCTCCATAAGGACCGGTTCATAGAGCGACAACCTGGGACAACCGCGCAACCACAAGACTGGAATGGGACGGTCTTGGCTTACTAATTAGGTCATTTTGGTTTGGGAGTAACTTACCTGCGGGGCAAGAGGGGTGGTAACCTTCTATGGCCCTCGCGCTACGAGGCTTGGTCTATGCTGTGTGCTTGTACTCCCTCGAGGCTTGCTCCATAGTCGCTGATCCAGAATCCTTAGCGGTTACACCTTACCAACGTGTTCTTTGTAACGGCCTCATAGTGTGCTTACTAGTCATCTCACCTAAGGAAGTGTGATGAACAACTAGCGTCGCTCACGACTTGTGGGTAAAGTTGTGCAACCTCTCGAGAGTGTAAAACTGGTATACTAGCCGTGCTCACGGTCATGAGCGGCCCAGATCCTCCGTCTGATTAGTGGGGTTTACCTTGGTGGTTTTGGCTTGGTTTTCAGTAGTCTCATGTTTAATTTTGGATTAATTATTATGTAACTGGGGTTACGGTAATACATTCACTGGTAGTAAATAGCTTTAATAAAATTTGCCAAGATTAAAAGCTAATGCAGTTGAGTCAGCTAACCGTAGAGCCTCATAACTCGTGTTATACTTGTTGAATACAAGTTGTGTACTCACACTTGCTTCTCCGCTCTTCTGTTCTCTTGGGGATATCTTTGACTGCTGCTCAGTACCAGGCGACGTGGAGGACTACATCAGCGGACTCGACGATTTCTAGGCGTTTGTCTCCCAGCCGACGTCCCTATGGCGCCCTGTTCTTCATGTATTTATTTTACGCTTCCGCATTCCTTGAACTGATCCTTGATTCAGTTTAATAAAGATATTCATTTATAATCTATACACTTTTATTTTGAGATACGTGTTGTGATATCTTGATGATTTTGTTGTATATATGCGTGACTTGATCCTGGCGCATATATGATTGCTCGATTTATGTTCTTACAAATCAGGTGTGACAAGGCCGGAGCTGAAGCAGTAGAAGTCTTCTGGGATTCAAAATTAGTAATCTCTCAACTCACAGAGGAATATAAGTGTGAAAGCGCGCTACTATTTCCATTGTAGGTGCAATGCCAGGAACTAATAGCCCAGTTCAGATACATAAATTTTTATTGGATACTTAGGACTCGGAATACAGAGGCCAATGATTTAGCACAACTGGCTTCGGGGTACAAAACTGATGGATCTAATCACCAGGTACACCTACTGGACCAGGGGGATTGGAGAGCCGATATCTTCAGTTACTTGAAGGATTCGGCTCGGGGGGCACCCAAGAAGATACGATATAAAGTCATGAGGTATATCCTGATAGGGGATGACATGTTTTATAGGACTTTGGAGGGGTTGTTGCTTAAATGCTTGGGGCCAGTTGAGTCCAATCGGCTATTACACGAAGTCCATGTAGGAACGTGCGGGACTCATCAATCGGCTCACAAAATGAAATGGCTGATTAGGTGGTCAGGGTACTATTGGTCCACCATGCTTGAGGATTGTTTTAAGTATTATAAAGGGTGTCAAGCATGTCAGAGGTTCGGGAAGATCCAGATGGTACCAGCATCCGTGATGAACCCTATTATTAAACCATGGCCGTTTAGAGGTTGGGGCATGGATATGATCGGCAAAATTAATCCTCCATCTAGCAAAGGTCATCAGTTCATTTTGGCTATTACAGATTATTTCACCAAATGGGTAGAAGCGGTTCCAATGAAATCGGTGGCATCTAGAGATGTTATTCAGTTCGTCAAGGAACACGTTATTCATAGATTCAGGATCCCTCAGACCATTACAACAGATGGTGGTTCAGTTTTTATTTCAGAGGAATTCAAGAAGTTTGCCGCCGATATGGGTATCAAGCTGATCAGATCATCTCCATATTATGCTCAGGCAAATGGAGAGGCCGAAGCGTCCAATCAGAGCCTTATCAAGTTGATTAAGAGGAAGATTGATGAATACCCTAGACGCTGGCATGAGGTCTTGTCAGAGGCATTGTGGGCATACCGTATATCTTGTCATGGGGCGACGAAAACTTCCCCTTATCACTTGGTCTACGGGCAGGAAGCTGTGTTACCATGGGAAATTACGGTCGGGTCAAGGCGCGTAGAGTTTCAGAATGATTTAACAGCTGAAGAATATGCTACTTTGATGAGTGACAATGTTGAGGACCTCACGGAACTCAGGCTTTGGTCACTAGAGAAGATCAAGGAGAATAAGGCTAAAGTAGCCCGTGCATATAATAAGAAGGTCAAACAGAAGGAATTTCAAGTAGGAGACCTGGTCTGGAAAGCAGTATTACCGTTAGAAACTAAGGACGCGGCATATGGCAAGTAGTCCCCAAATTGGCATGGGCCGTACAGGGTTGACCAGGTCCTACCTGGGAATGCATACATGCTTGAAGAATTGGATGGCGTCAAGTTTCCAGTGGCAGTCAACGGTCAACATCTTAAGAGATACTTCCCAAGCATATGGGCCGACGAGCAGTAAAGCCAATGTCACCCATCAGGCTATAAGCTGATATGACCAGCGAGTCATCCGTCAAGCAATAAGCCGATATGACCAGTAAGCTTAAACAAGGCGACGCTGGAGTTGTGCGCAAGGATGCGAACCGAGAGAACTCGGCGACCCAAATCTGCAAAGCCGATGACGTTTTGGCAAGACAGGAATGAAAAAGGAGGCCGATGCGTGTGATCGGCCCATACGTTAAAATAAAAACCATTGACTTTAGAGTTTTTAGAGCAGTTAAACACGATGGGTTACTAAACAGCCGATGTATGCATCGACTTTAGGGTCACAACATGTAAATACAAAAGTTCATCTTGAACAGGTTTTCTGGAGGAAATCGTCAATGGCAGCAATGGTGTCAAGACGGACGTGATCAACTTCAGCAATCACCGCTTCATCTTCTTCGTCCGGCCCCGGCATTACTTGTTTACTCAGACCACTCAGCTCGGCCAAATCCACCTTCAGTTCAGCAGTCAAGACTTCTGCCTCCCGCTTGGAACCCGCGATAAGATCCTTTTCTTCCGCGATGCGCTGCTTGGTGGCCTGGACTTTGGCCTCGAGATCTTCTAGTTCCTTCTCCAGGAGATGAAGCCGTCGGGCGGAGACAGATGTGTCAGCCTTGGCGTCGAGTGCAGCTTTCTTCTTGTTGACCGACTGGCACCTCTCGGCAATGATAGTTCTCAGGAGCGATTGAGAGCGCCGGGTCTCGATCCTATGGCGAGCATCTGTCACCTTTGCCCGAAAGGAAGGGAGGTGCCTGGCCGGCAAAAGCTTGACCTGAAGACTCACGGGGAGCTAGGAGTTGATCTCATCAAGGATTTGTTTCACCACGCTGGAATCCTGGATCAAGGCGTCAATCGGGCCCAACAGGAGGCTCTTCATGTGGAGAAGTCGATTGGTAGTACTAGTCGAGTCTGGTTGAGGGTCATCGGCTTCTAGTATGGCCAACCCAATTGATGCAAGATCGAACGCAAGGAGTTCTGACAGATTCAGATTCTGGAGGAAAAGCGGGTGATTAAGGCAGTGCAAAAGAAATACTAAAGTAATTAGAAAATAAAGCATACCTGTCTTGAGAGAGAGGTGGCAATAGCCGATGAGAAAGCAGTCGGCTCCTGAGGGCGCATCCCTTCTGAAGGTTGAACGTTGACAATGGGAGAAGAGTCCGGAGGAGCCACTTCTTCAGAAGAGGGGGTAACAGCCGATGAGACAATGGTCGGCTCTGGTAGGTGTGTCTCTCGTACAGAAAGGTCGGCAGTGGTTAAGGTGATGGATGGTCCTGCCAAAGGGGAGTTGACAATTGACGCGGTCACGACCGGCTCCTGCGAGCCTGGCGAAGTAACCGGGATATCAACCGATGCAGAGGAGCCCTCCAGGACTGTCGCATCAGGATCACAGAGAGTGATTAGAGCTCTAACGGGCGCATCCACATCCTCTGGCGACATCCACAACGACAGGCTGCAGGGGGGAAAGAGTATAATTAAAATGGCCATGAACAGAAGACCGATTATGAAAGAAGGAAGGTGATCCAAACCTGGTTAACGACTGGAACTTATGGATTAGGGGAAGATGGTGCGACTTCCTTCCGGATCTTCCTGACAAGGACTTTCCTCGTCTTAGCACGAGCTCAGGGGGCAACAGCCTCAGAAGATCATTTCCGCTTGGGGGTCAGCTTTGTGGTACTAGGCTGGATTTGCATGATGCTCTTCGAAGGAGGAGGTGCGTTTTTGCCGAAAAGAACCACAGGGGCAATTGGCAAGAAGCAGAAGGGCGATCCATCATCATTCGTCGGCTCTGGGCCATCTTCCTGCTGCAGAAACAGAAAATGAAATCAGAAAGGGTTCAGTAAAGTCAAAGGAGAAACATTAGTTAAGCAGTAATACCTCTCCGTCAAAGAGTTCATATTCTGAGTGGATCTGCTGCAGCATCGGCCCTAGAGCTCTTCGGAAAACCTGAGTTTTCCACATCGACCACCACCCCTCAAAATCAACAGTCGAAGAAGGAAAGACAAGATTGGTAGGGACAGATATGGCGAGGTCCGAAAATAGACTGTAACACCTTTGGGTAGTCACAGCATCAAGGAGATCCACCCTATTTGATGTCAGGAAGTAAAGAAGGAAATGAGGGGGCACCTGCCCAAGACCAAGCTGCCGGGCTGCTACAACCGGCTGGTAAAACTCATACCCTGGCTTGATGATCCAATTGGAAGTACTCATGCCAACTGGAAGAAGACAGGGCCGAATCATAATGGAGTACAGGCGCCTAGTATCGGCGTCATAGGCAAAATCGGCTAGCCGAAATGTGGCTGGGTTCTCAAAGAGCTCAGAATCGACATATGGGAGAAAGTTTGGGCTGTCTAGGCCTCGGTAAAAAATCCTAAACCAACATAAGGCATCTGGAGGATTTAGGTTTCCGCCAGGAAGACTATATAAGGCCTGCCCGAAGCTAGTACATCTAATCTGCCTCCCGCTCTGGTCCGGAAAAGAGTTACTGACAAGAGAAGGGAAATCGGGGATGAAGCTTTGGAAGTAAAGGTGAGCCCATAACTGGATGAACCACCAAGGACCACCAGTTCTGAGTTTTTTCTGTGAAAGAAGGCTCGAGGTCATCAAATGAAGGTATCTGTAGATTTCCCCAAGGAATAATTTTCCGAGGCCAATAGTGTTACCTTTGGCCAGCTCATAAGCCAGAGGGAGGTAATTTTTGGTTGGAGCAAGTGAAGGGCCACAGAAGAGAAAGTGTTCTAGCCATAAATTCAGGAAGGTTGTGTGTTCTTTTTCTATCACAGGACCCTTTGTTTTCTGATGCTGGTTTAGGTATGTGCTCCAGTTAGTGCACTCTGCTTTGGAAGATAGTTTGAAGGGGACTACAGAAAGCCTATAAGCAGAGGGACAATTCGACGAGATATCTAAGCCAGTGATCATCATAACATCCATGAGAGTTGGGGTCATCGGACCATGCCCAAAAAGGAAACAGTTCAAGGCATCGGACCACAAGTAGCCAATGGTTTTCAGAAGGTTTTCATCCTTTTCAAGAGGAGAAAGGGATAAAGATAGAGCATCGGCTATTTTGATGGATTCCCATAAGGGTTGATAAGCGTCCGCCATTCTGTTATACCAAATTATCCAACCCTCAGGAGGATTTGGCCAAGCGTGAAGGCTATCTGACCAAGACTCTAGATCTATATCCTGGCTCCCAAAGGGGATTCGATTGGCTTCGGAGGAAATTAGATCTACGGGCTTCTCGTAAGAACGAGGCCCGAGGCATAAAGAATTGGGGGAAGAGGGGTGCGGTAAGAAGATATCGGAAGCCTGAAAAAGCCACAAGGAAACAAAATAGTCGAAGAAGGAGTCATTTAACAACGCAGTAAATTTTGCAGCTACTGCATTAAATTAATAGGGGTCAAAGTTTTACCTTCAGACCGAAGACGGCGGCGGCGGTATTCGAAGATTCCGCCATCGGGAGTCTCGAATCGAGAATTTGGAGAATAGATCTAGGGTTGGCGGCGCAGGATCGAATGTGTGTTTCAAGGTTCGGAGGAGGATTCCGCGGCTAGGGTTTATGAGCAAAGAGGTTTTGGGAGTTAACCTGGATTTCCAGAATCTCTAGAGATCTATCTTGGGTTTAAGGTCAGACGGAGAATAAAACAAATTGGAAAGTTATTTCGGATCCGGATTAGTATATTCTAAGGTCGATACGTTGCCATCGGCTCTTGAGCAGATTGTTGTATTCATTCACAGATGCAAAAGAGGATCTTATTCACAAATGGAGAAGCGAGTACAGAAGAGGAGCCGATTGCTCCTAGAGCCGACCTAGTACTACGATCTACCACCAGTATGCGCCAGAAATCTTGCGACGCTTGATCGGCAGGGCAATGCTAGCACCACTATCGCTGCTACTGCCGTTGCTGCTGTTGTCGCTCCCGCTGCTGTTGCTGGTGAAGCCACCATCGTCTTCGGCTTCTTCGGTGTCGTTGGAAGCTTCGTATGATGACTTGCCAAAGATGAAGTCACCTGCCATCGAATCTTCTTCGGAGGAAAAGGAATCGACTCTTTCCTCCGAGGAGGAGAAGTCTTCCCCCCAAGATGCATCATCTTCGTCGTCTTCCTCCAGCTCGGCTCCAAGAAGGAGTGCGAGATCCTCATCATCAGTTAGGGATTCATCATCCTCTGACTGAGATTGGAAGTCCCACTCCTCTGCATCCCAATGCAGGGGGGCACAGACCTCATAAGTAGCTATCGGATTGTATTCTGGAGTGGGCTCTCGGGAAGATTCAGATTCAAAAGAAATAACAGAAGAGGTAGAGGAAGAGGAAGCCATTGCAAAAGAAAGAAAGGATGGTTCAGACGCGATTGCCAATGGCTGTGAGAAAAGGACGACTGAGGGAGATACCGGGGGAAAGTTTATAAAGGTAAAGGGAGAAGTGAAGTGAATCGGCACCATAATGGTTCCCTAGGAGACTGATGCAGAGCAGTCATATCCCTTGGAAGTTGAAGAGGCATGGCTGAATGGATCGGAAGTCGAAGGGCCGAAGGTGATTTTAAAAGAGTTGATTTCGGAATTATTATTGCCAAAACCAGGGGGGCATGTGTTATCACCATAATCTGGACGGGCCGAAAGTGGGCCATGGAGCAAGATGGGCTTGGAAGATAACTATAATAGACTTGCGAATTGGACCTTGTACGGATGGTTGGGGCCAGAAAGGCCGTGTAAATATAGATATAGGCAGTTAAGAGTCGTGTTGTGTTTGGTTAGGGTTGGCTAAGAAAGACAAGTCTACGGACTATAAATATGTACCATGAATAAACAGGAGAGGAAGCATTCATCAACAACTCTCGGCGCATCGCCTCCCCTGTTCTAGGGTTTTCTCGGGTATGTGCCATGCGGCCCCGACCACGTTCTGCATGATCGGGGCAGCATCACCCTTACTCGTTCTGAAGCCTTGTAGATGGCGAGTAGTGCTGGTTATCTTAACACGCATAGAGTAACATTATTTTCTTCCTATTCCGATCATGCTTTGTCTGTTGCTCATGAGTGTTTGGTGGTCATCGCGTCCGATCCTGAACGCGATGGTCACGTCTTGCTTTATCCTTATTAGTAGATCCAATCTGTTATGACTAGTTTCTATTTATTAGAGATTTAGCTCAATATGTGCATGATTAGGCCTTGCAAACAAGTTGAAGGTTCCGGCAGTATGATTAGTATCGAATCTCGGCTCGAAAAGAGATTGCTTCAGGAATCAGCTCTTCAGCTGGTTTTTGGATCTCTGTTTAGGTTGATTGTTCTGATACTTTTGGGTATTTGTTAGGCTCAATCACGCATAGGATGTTCCGACCGTGCAGTGAGGGCTTAGTTATCGTGGGTTGGATTAGATTGATATTTATGAAGCAAGATTTATTTTGTTGTCAAGTATATATATATTGCCTGTTCCAAAGATCCGATCTGGTATTGATGCAATCGGCTCTTCATAGCCGATACCGGGGAGGAATGATGAGCCGATCACGGCTCGGACTAACCTTTACACATGTCTGTGCATACAGGAATTTAATACATCACACCTCCCTGATCAGGTACAGGATCAGGTGGCACGCCTAGCGACTCCAAGCCAGGGTGTGCGCCGGATTATTGGGCCGTTGACCGAGGGACCGGGGCCCACCAGTAGTCCCGAAAGCCTCCCGGCTTCTCGTGTTGCCTGTCACTGCTCGCCGGGTTTTGACCGACAACACTCGCATTTCACACCGAGCTTCAAATCCACCGTCGCCGCTCGAGTTCTTCTCCGGCGACCTCTGTGCTCACCATGGGCAGACCACCACAGCTCCTCCCGATCCACGACAACCCCTCCCATAGCTTCGCCATGATCCCGTGAAGCTCACCGCCCTTCACTCAACTACTTTTGAGGTCCAATTTGGCCTTCCCGATGCTCACCGGTGTTCTTCTCCTCCGCCGTCATCACGGTCACCATCGGTCATCTCCTTCCCGTAGCTATTAGCCTCAATTGAATGCAGCGGTGCATCACCCGTGGCTCACCGATGCTCGTGCGTAGGACCTTCGCCGACGTTGATCACCGGAGCATCACCATCGCCGTTGACCTCCCCACCGCTGTGGCAGAACCGCTCGAATTATTCCGGCTCAAGTGCGCTATTGATCGCCGTACAGGTGCAATCAGCCCAACGCACTTCAAACGGAACAATCCTTTGGTCTGTCGGGTCTCCGCCCGATACAACCACGGTTCAGCAGGATCGAAGCAGGTTTACCTCGCACGAAGGCGAGTTCACATCACAGAATAGCTCATCAATTTTAATTTACAACCATACAGATATTACTACAAACTGAGTTTAAAGGTAAGTAAACTTATACAAAACCATGTTCAAACTGACAAGCGTAATAGCTTGTCTAAACTCACAGCGGAAGGAAAAGTTTTACGCGACTACACACGTCGCGAAGGCGAACACCAAGCTTAGCCCAGGGCCTGGTGTCACTCCGGAGGGTCAGTGCCGGCCGGGGACGGGTCCCACTCCACGGACCAGCCAAAAGGAACGGACGTTGGCCACACAAGGTTGTCCGCGGGATTCTCGTAGGTTATACCTGAAACAAATATTGGCAAGGCTGAGTATTCTAATACTCAGCAAGGCTTACCCGGGGTTGGGTATACTTAGCCCATAACTAGACTCATGAAGGCATTGCAAAGGCTTTGGGTTTATTTTCAGCTGAAAAGTAACAAAGAGTATGAACTATTTTCAAGTTTTAGCTTTCATTTTCTAGTTGAGTATTTATTCTAGATTAGCACCTACACTAAGCAAGCAAGGTAGTGATTATCATCCATCAAGATTATCCATCATTAGTTCCACTTCTTACTCAATGTGGTAAAAGGGATAAGCAATCTCAAGCTTCGTGAGAGGCGGACGATTCGAATCGAATTTAACCTTGCAAGGTAAACCTAACTCACACGCATGGAATACCAACAGGGCGATCCAAGCAACCGTTTCCCTCATATTCCGGGTTATGGATCAGGGCCACCACAAGCGACTGCAGGACCGTACGCACACCCAATGTGTACAGGACATACGTCTGTAGCGCGACTACAAAACCCGTATTCCTGTCTGCCTTGCAGAACGTACTCCCACACGTCGGTGCGTGTAAACATAAAATAAAAGTCGAGTGGTGGAGACAAGTCCATTTGCCGGGCCATTCGGGTACTAGGTTTACCGCTTACCATATTTCGCGGTATGTGGTTAGTACTTTCAAAAACTTAGCCACCACTACCACACATTTCGACCTTAAAGCTTTTATCAAAACAGACAGGGTAAACTTCCAGGTCATGATACAACACATGACCCTGTCCGTCATCCTTATAGTGGTTGCAGGAATGTAAACATGCAACTCCTATATCGCGCGAGTGACAGGAAATCACTCGACTTCTACCGGTCCTATTAGCGGAGCATCTATCCGATAAGGACTCGGGAGCATTACATTGGGTTCCTAGAATTCATGCATCTAGGGTTTCACTTCAATTCCTAGACTTAATGCAAGATATAATATAGATAAACATAGATTGCAGTGTAAATAAAGTAGTGGGATATGTCCGGGGCTTGCCTTCTGAAGTGGGGGTGGGGGCAGGAGAGTCAGAGGTTTCCGAACTCGGGTTCGGAGCTTCAGTTAGTCCTTCGACGACTTGCGCTAGGTCTTCTGGAAAGCCTTGGTCTTGTCCTAAGACCAGTTCGTAATCCCCGTCGTCGAGTATCGTTGATTCTATATGAGATGCAATAAAGTAAATAAGGTGGAATTTAAATTTAGAATTTCATATTTCAAATATTATAACTCATTCAATTAACACATAAACATACATAAAATATAGAGGTTTTAGATTTAAAACACTATTTATAAAGATATGGTAGGGTTTATTGCAATAAGAACTAAAATATTTAAATCAAATTTGAAACGAACTAAAATTTGGATTCAAACTTTTAAATAAAAGATCATAAAGATTTGATTATATATTAAACATTATAAAATATTACATTAGTAAATGATAAAAGATTCCAATTAGAGAAGGCTATACATTAGGTTTATTTCAAATTTGAAAGTTTCAAAATAAAAGAGGTTAAGTTTAAATCAAAGTTAAGTTTGTAACTTTGCACAAAGTTATCTAGAGCTCATGGAATATTTATGTCAAACTTCATAAGTAATCAAGCATTGAAAATCAAAGTTATGCATAAGTTATTCCCTAATCTTAGGTTTAAAATAAAGATAAAAGTACATTGGTTCACACTAAACTTTATTAACCAAAGTTATAGAATTTGAAATCTAGTTTCTAACAAAACTAGTTTTGCCATTTTAGGATTTTTCTGTGAATTACTACGAATTTTACAAGACAGGAAATGCTTTCACATGAAATAACAAGCATCCTTTACAAACTAGTCCTTACATTTAGCAGATAACCCCCTGGAAGAAAAACAACCAAAGCAATCAAGTCCAGGGGCTATGGCCGGCGGGGAGGAGGCACATGTCCGGCCAAATTCCGGCCGGGGATGTCGCCGGCGGTGAGGGGAAGAGGGAGGGGGAGCACGAGGAGGTCCTGCGCTACCTGTGGATGGTCTTGGAGGGGATCAAGGCGGCCGGAGGAGTGCCGCCCACGGAGGACAGAACCGGCGGCCGGTGGCGCACGGCGGCGGGGAGCTTCCGGCGGGGCGAAAGAGGGAAGGGCCGGGCCGGGAGGCTGCAGTGGGGCACAGGGAAGCCTACGGTGCGGTCAATTTAGGGAGGAAAGGAGCGGAGGGACGAGCTCCACGAGGGACCGAGCTCACGGCGGCGCAATGGGGCAGCGGCGTGGTCTGTACGCGCGCGGGGGAGACTTGGGGTGTCAATTTATAGGCAAACGGATCGACGGTGAGCCGCTGGTGTCGTAGAGCAGAAGAGAGGAGGGAAAGATAAGGCTTGCCCGTGGGATTTTGCGGCGGCGGCAGAAGAGGCGCCGGCGAGCAATGCTGGCAGTGCGCAGGCCCGTGGCGCACGGGCAGGGCGCCAGCAGGGGGGGTAGAGCGGTGGACGAGCAGCGGGGCGACGCGTGGATGGGGGAGGACAGGAGGTGGCCGGCGGTGAGCCAGGGCGGCGCGTTACACCGGCGGCAGAGGAACCAGGGTGGCAGAGCAGAGGGGGAGAGAACAGAGACGCCAGGAGGAAGAAAGGGGGAGGGATGCAGTTGAGGACTGATTTGCAAAATCAGAGGAAAGCAGGGACCTTACTGAAAAGGGCTTGCAACTTTTAAACCAATGCTCAAATGAAGATGGTCCAAAAAGCAAAAGTGCATGGTTTTTCAAACTCTACATCTTCTCTTTAAGGTTCATCTGCATTTGAGCAATAGTTTTGGAGATAAGATGGACTTAGTAATAATTTCATATTTTATGTAAATCCTTAAGTAAAATTACTTTTACACATATACCCTATGGTAATTTCATACATATTTTTGAAATTTAACCACTGATATCACTTTTTGCATACAAACTCTTAAGCTTTTAAACTCTTCCCCCATTTCCATCCATTTTGCATAAAAGGACCTTTAGCTTTTATTAATTACATAAACATCACTTCTTCCATGATATTGCATACATTAAATACACATTTGCCATATTTTAAACATACAAGCATACCAAGACTTTAATGTGTGACCAAGCTAAATACCTGAGTGTCACAGCCTTTCCCCCTAAAAAGAATCTCGTCCCGAGATTCCGAAGCAGGATAGGACAGGAAGATCAAGCTCGAAGATTGGTTTGGAAGAAATCGGGAAAGTTATATTGAAGATAAGATTCGGTTTCCCATGTTGCTTCTTCCTCTGTGTGATGGTTCCATTGAATCTTGTACATTTTGGTGGTTTCTCTTCTGGTACTTCTTTCTTTCGTGTCGAGGATTCTGATTGGATGTTCTGTATAGGTCAGATCTGGTTCGATTTCGATAGCTTGGGAATCGATGACCTCAGTGGGGATCTTAACACACTTTCTAAGTTGGGATACATGAAAGATGTTATGGATGGCCGCTAATTGAGGTGGAAGTTGGAGATGGTAAGCTACAGGTCCACAGGTTTCAAGGATTTCAAAGGGTCCGATGTATCGAGGAGCAAGTTTCCCTTTTACACCGAATCTTTGAACACCTCGGGTGGGAGATACTCGAAGATATATGAAGTCTCCGATGTGAAACTGTAATGGTCTTCTTCGTATATCAGCGTAGCTTTTCTGTCGAGATTGGGCGACCTTTAGATTATTCTGGATAAGCTTGACTTTATCCTCTGCTTCTATAACCAGATCGGGTCCAAAAATTTTACGTTCGCCGGTTTGTGACCAACTCAAAGGAGTTCGGCATCGGCGACCGTATAATGCTTCGAATGGGGCCATCTTAATACTTGTCTGATAGCTATTATTGTAAGAGAATTCTGCTAATGACAAGTATTTATCCCAGTTTTTGTCAAATTGGAGTACACAAGCTCGGAGCATATCTTCCAGAATCTGGTTTATTTGCTCAGTTTGCCCATCTGTCTGAGGATGATAGGCAGAGCTTCGAATTAACTTAGTCCCAAGAGCATCATGAAGTTGCTCCCAGAACCTAGCGACAAATTGTGCTCCACGATCAGAAATAATCGTCTTAGGTACTCCATGAAGACGAACAATTTGATCTAAATAGATCTCGGCATACTTCTTGGCAATATACGTAGTATGCACGGGAAGGAAATGTGCAGTCTTGGTTAATCGATCAACGATTACCCAAATAGAGTCATGCCTCCGAGAAGTGTTGGGCAAGCCAACAATAAAGTCCATACTGATATCCTCCCACTTCCACGAGGGAATGGGTAGAGGTTGAAGGATACCAGCAGTCTTCAAATGACTGGCTTTGACTCTTTGGCAGATATCACATTCCGACACATATTTGGCAATTTCTCGCCTCATACGAGTCCACCAAAAGTTCTGTTTCAGATCCTGATACATCTTCGTACTGCCAGGATGTATAGAGAATTTGGACAAGTGGGCCTCGTCCATTATTTGCCTGCGGAGCCTATGGTCCTTGGGTACAACAATACGTTCGTTGAACCATAAAACCCCTTTAGGATCAACTTGGAAGCATTTATACTTCCCTTCTCCTTGTTTTATCTTCTGTTTAATGATTCTTATCCCTTTATTACGCTGTTGCGCTAGAACAATACTATCTCTAAGTGTGGCTTCAACCGAAAGATGGTTTAAATCACCTTGGGAAACGATCTCTAAGTTGAGCTTACTCATTTCCCAACAGAGAGTTTCGTCGAATGCTTCAATGGATAGGCAAGAACAATGCGCCTTGCGACTAAGGGCATCTGCAACGACATTGGCCTTGCCTGGATGATAATGGACTTCCAAATCATAATCTTTGATAAGTTCTAGCCAGCGCCTTTGCCTCATATTCAGATCTGCCTGGGTAAAGATATACTTGAGGCTTTTATGATCAGTATAAATGTGGCATTTTGTGCCCATCAAATGATGTCTCCGGATCTTTAGGGCATGAATTACGGCTGCAAGCTCAAGATCATGAGTAGGGTTGTTCTGTTCATGAACCCTGAGTGCTCGTGATGCATACGCAATTACTCGGTTGTCTTGCATAAGTACACAACCAAGTCCAGTTCCTGATGCATCACAGTAGATGTCAAATGGTTTTGAGACATCTGGTTGAGCTAAGACTGGAGCAGTTGTAAGATGATTTCTGAGAATATGAAATGCATCTTCGCATTTTTGATCCCAGGAAAATTTTATACCTTTCTTTAGTAGTTCGGTCATAGGTTTGGCTATTCTGGAGAAGTCAGGAATAAAACGGCGATAATAGCCAGCTAGACCGAGAAAACTACGAATTTGATGGACGGAGGTCGGGGGTTTCCAATCCATCACTTCTTGTACTTTACTGGGATCGACGGATATTCCGTCACCAGAAATGGTATGGCCCAGGAATTTGACTGTATCTAGCCAAAATTCACATTTAGAGAATTTGGCATACAGGTGGTGGTCTCTTAATCGCTGAAGGATGACATGGAGATGCTTAGCATGATCCTCTGGAGTTTTAGAATAGATCAAGATGTCATCAATGAAGACCACGACAAACTTGTCGAGCTCTTGCATGAAGACGGAATTCATGAGGTACATGAAATAGGCTGGGGCATTAGTGAGACCGAACGACATAACCAGATACTCATATAGACCATATCTGGTAGAGAAAGCTGTTTTGGGAATATCGCTGGGCCGAATTTTAATTTGGTGATAGCCGGAACGAAGATCAATCTTAGAGAATACCTTAGCTCCGGCGAGTTGATCAAACAGAATGTCAATGCGGGGTAAAGGATACTTATTCTTGATGGTCACCGCATTGAGGGGACGGTAATCGACACACAGCCTTAAGCTATTGTCTTTCTTTTTCACAAACAGGGCTGGACAACCCCATGGTGATGCACTTGGACGCATGAAGCCTTTGTCTAAGAGATCTTGGAGTTGGGTTTTTAATTCAGCCAACTCATGACGCAGAAGTAGATGATAATGATATTGTACATTCATAAACCGCATCATCCCTTGGAGTGCTTCCTCCGGTGGACCATCCAATCTATGACTCTCAGGGACGATTCTGAGATTCCATTCTGGCTCATCGGGGTTTGTCATGGAGAATAACCCAATGGGCTTTCCTGCAACTTCTTTTGGATGCTGAATACAGAAACGGTAGATTGCCTCTAATGCCGCTGCTTCAATAGTATCCACGATACGATAACCCATTACATTAACTTCGATGGGCGACCATTGAGAGTGAAATGGATGCTGTGGAATTGTCATTACGACATGAGCTCTATGAATCCCATCCTCCATAAACTCGACAGCATCATACTGAGGAGGCTCCGTGTAGTAAAAAGACTGCAAGGACTCCCAAAGTAGACGTGGAAAACCTTCCCAATGGAGGGCATTAGTATGAAGATGCCCCTCCGAATCCCAGAAAACGTTAGAAGGTGTTGCCATCTGTGACCAGAATGCAAATGGTGGAACTTTTATCTTGTTAAGAGAGCACAAGATAAACAGAACAAGATAGTCAATGCTGATAACAGCAAGGACTGATAATCAGATGAAAACCTATAATTCTATATAGGATACCCAACCTAATACTATCCTTAGAACTCCATTAGACAAACAACATATTCTTCATATATGAAAATCCTTTTGTTAACAGATTATACATGCACTCACTACTCGTCCTCACAACCAAAACAACTGCCGAATATGTTCGGACTTACGTAGTTAGTTTCGGTGGCATAGCCATACGGCACTCCCTATATATAACTAATCGATAAACCCTACGCATCCTAATAGCGTAAAGGTGGTTAGTGTACCTGCAGAAAAATACACAGATATATATATATATCTCATGAACCTTTCATGGCAGCACGACATGAAAGCGTCCCCAAACATTACTGTTCACTATAGAAACAGCATCTGTACAATTACCGCCGTACAGACAACGTTAGCATACGTTATCGAAACAACGTATTCACGGGGGGTACCGCAAAATGCGGGGGTATGAACAGCGATCGCCATACCCTGCGCCGAACCATATACTCCCAATATAATCAACCTAAGTTGGTATATTGGCAGCATCTCAAGTAGGCCACTGCTTGAGAAACAGCGTTCGGTTCGCATCACCGACGGAAAGGCCAAGCTCCCTCAGTTGGCTGAGGATCCTTACCTTCTTACCTCCGTTCGTAGATGTCGTTACAGGAAGTAAGGTTGGGTTGTGCAGGAATTTAAGTTTTGACAGAAAGTAGTGCTGCAAGTCAGATCTATCTATACATATATAGATACTATTAGCCACCTGATACTTTCCCATATAAACCCTTAGGGCTTTACGTTCTAATCACCAACCTTAACGGATCCAACGTACTTTGTAAATTCATTTGTTGGCAAACTTTTATCCAGAAAACACTTTTTAAGAGCTTTTCCGGATGTAAAGGTAAACCTACAGCTCTGATACCAGCTGTGGCAGAACCGCTCGAATTATTCCGGCTCAAGTGCGCTATTGATCGCCGTACAAGTGCAATCAGCCCAACGCACTTCAAACGGAACAATCCTTTAGTCTGTCGGGTCTCCGCCCGATACAACCATGGTTCAGCAGGATCGAAGCAGGTTTACCTCGCACGAAGGCGAGTTCACATCACAGAATAGCTCATCAATTTTAATTTACAACCATACAGATATTACTACAAACTGAGTTTAAAGGTAAGTAAACTTATACAAAACCATGTTCAAACTGACAAGCGTAATAGCTTGTCTAAACTCACAGCGGAAGGAAAAGTTTTACGCGACTACACACATCGCGAAGGCGAACACCAAGCTTAGCCCAGGGCCTGGTGTCACTCCGGAGGGTCAGTGCCGGCCGGGGACGGGTCCCACTCCACGGACCAGCCAAAAGGAACGGACGTTGGCCACACAAGGTTGTCCGCGGGATACTCGTAGGTTATACCTGAAACAAATATTGGCAAGGCTGAGTATTCTAATACTCAGCAAGGCTTACCCGGGGTTGGGTATACTTAGCCCATAACTAGACTCATGAAGGCATTGCAAAGGCTTTGGGTTTATTTTCAGCTGAAAAGTAACAAAGAGTATGAACTATTTTCAAGTTTTAGCTTTCATTTTCTAGTTGAGTATTTATTCTAGATTAGCACCTACACTAAGCAAGCAAGGTAGTGATTATCATCCATCAAGATTATCCATCATTAGTTCCACTTCTTACTCAATGTGGTAAAAGGGATAAGCAATCTCAAGCTTCGTGAGAGGCGGACGATTCGAATCGAATTTAACCTTGCAAGGTAAACCTAACTCACACGCATGGAATACCAACAGGGCGATCCAAGCAACCGTTTCCCTCATATTCCGGGTTATGGATCAGGGCCACCACAAGCGACTGCAGGACCGTACGCACACCCAATGTGTACAGGACATACGTCTGTAGCGCGACTACAAAACCCGTATTCCTGTCTGCCTTGCAGAACGTACTCCCACACGTCGGTGCGTGTAAACATAAAATAAAAGTCGAGTGGTGGAGACAAGTCCATTTGCCGGGCCATTCGGGTACTAGGTTTACCGCTTACCATATTTCGCGGTATGTGGTTAGTACTTTCAAAAACTTAGCCACCACTACCACACATTTCGACCTTAAAGCTTTTATCAAAACAGACAGGGTAAACTTCCAGGTCATGATACAACACATGACCCTGTCCGTCATCCTTATAGTGGTTGCAGGAATGTAAACATGCAACTCCTATATCGCGCGAGTGACAGGAAATCACTCGACTTCTACCGGTCCTATTAGCGGAGCATCTATCCGATAAGGACTCGGGAGCATTACATTGGGTTCCTAGAATTCATGCATCTAGGGTTTCACTTCAATTCCTAGACTTAATGCAAGATATAATATAGATAAACATAGATTGCAGTGTAAATAAAGTAGTGGGATATGTCCGGGGCTTGCCTTCTGAAGTGGTGGTGGGGGCAGGAGAGTCAGAGGTTTCCGAACTCGGGTTCGGAGCTTCAGTTAGTCCTTCGACGACTTGCGCTGGATCTTCTGGAAAGCCTTGGTCTTGTCCTAAGACCAGTTCGTAATCCCCGTCGTCGAGTATCGTTGATTCTATATGAGATGCAATAAAGTAAATAAGGTGGAATTTAAATTTAGAATTTCATATTTCAAATATTATAACTCATTCAATTAACACATAAACATACATAAAATATAGAGGTTTTAGATTTAAAACACTATTTATAAAGATATGGTAGGGTTTATTGCAATAAGAACTAAAATATTTAAATCAAATTTGAAATGAACTAAAATTTGGATTCAAACTTTTAAATAAAAGATCATAAAGATTTGATTATATATTAAACATTATAAAATATTACATTAGTAAATGATAAAAGATTCCAATTAGAGAAGGCTATACATTAGGTTTATTTCAAATTTGAAAGTTTCAAAATAAAAGAGGTTAAGTTTAAATCAAAGTTAAGTTTGTAACTTTGCACAAAGTTATCTAGAGCTCATGGAATATTTATGTCAAACTTCATAAGTAATCAAGCATTGAAAATCAAAGTTATGCATAAGTTATTCCCTAATCTTAGGTTTAAAATAAAGATAAAAGTACATTGGTTCACACTAAACTTTATTAACCAAAGTTATAGAATTTGAAATCTAGTTTCTAACAAAACTAGTTTTGCCATTTTAGGATTTTTCTGTGAATTACTACGAATTTTACAAGACAGGAAATGCTTTCACATGAAATAACAAGCATCCTTTACAAACTAGTCCTTACATTTAGCAGATAACCCCCTGGAAGAAAAACAACCAAAGCAATCAAGTCCAGGGGCTATGGCCGGCGGGGAGGAGGCACATGTCCGGCCAAATTCCGGCCGGGGATGTCGCCGGCGGTGAGGGGAAGAGGGAGGGGGAGCACGAGGAGGTCCTGCGCTACCTGTGGATGGTCTTGGAGGGGATCAAGGCGGCCGGAGGAGTGCCGCCCACGGAGGACAGAACCGGCGGCCGGTGGCGCACGGCGGCGGGGAGCTTCCGGCGGGCGAAAGAGGGAAGGGCCGGGCCGGGAGGCTGCAGTGGGGCATAGGGAAGCCTACGGTGCGGTCAATTTAGGGAGGAAAGGAGCGAAGGGACGAGCTCCACGAGGGACCGAGCTCACGGCGGCGCAATGGGGCGGCGGCGTGGTCTGTACGCGCGCGGGGGAGACCTGGGGTGTCAATTTATAGGCAAACGGATCAACGGTGAGCCGCTGGTGTCGTAGAGCAGAAGAGAGGAGGGAAAGATAAGGCTTGCCCGCGGGATTTTGCGGCGGCGGCAGAAGAGGCGCCGGCGAGCAATGCTGGCAGTGCGCAGGCCCGTGGCGCACGGGCAGGGCGCCAGCAGGGGGGGGGGTAGAGCGGTGGACGAGCAGCGGGGCGACGCGTGGATGGGGGAGGACAGGAGGTGGCCGGCGGTGAGCCAGGGCGGCGCGTTACACCGGCGGCAGAGGAACCAGGGTGGCAGAGCAGAGGGGGAGAGAACAGAGACGCCAGGAGGAAGAAAGGGGGAGGGATGCAGTTGAGGACTGATTTGCAAAATCAGAGGAAAGCAGGGACTTTACTGAAAAGGGCTTGCAACTTTTAAACCAATGCTCAAATGAAGATGGTCCAAAAAGCAAAAGTGCATGGTTTTTCAAACTCTACAACTTCTCTTTAAGGTTCATCTGCATTTGAGCAATAGTTTTGGAGATAAGATGGACTTAGTAATAATTTCATATTTTATGTAAATCCTTAAGTAAAATTACTTTTACACATATACCCTATGGTAATTTCATACATATTTTTGAAATTTAACCACTGATATCACTTTTTGCATACAAACCCTTAAGCTTTTAAACTCTTCCCCCATTTCCATCCATTTTGCATAAAAGGACCTTTAGCTTTTATTAATTACATAAACATCACTTCTTCCATGATATTGCATACATTAAATACACATTTGCCATATTTTAAACATACAAGCATACCAAGACTTTAATGTGTGACCAAGCTAAATACCTGAGTGTCACAACCGCCGCCTCGGTCTGCCGTGGGGACCCATCTTTCCGACCACCTCAACCCTCGCTAAGGTGATCAATCGAACCGTCTTGTTTCCCCCGAGCTTCTCCCCAACCTCTAGACCACCACCGGTGAGCAGCCATGCTGGAACACCACCACCGTAGTTGAGCTCTATCGCCGCCGCTTCGGGTCGCCGTCGTTCCACCCCTCCGGTTAACCCCGACCATCACATCACCCAAAGCGAGGACCGCCCTAGTCCCCTGATCCTCCCTGGCAGATTTCCCCTTGCCGCCGGCGACCACCGTCGCCGGAATTTGACCGGTGAATCTTGGCTCTCTTCCCCAATGAGCCAAGGACCCAATTGCTTTGATTTAAATCTTTCTGACGGTCTGGCTGCAGGATTCCAGTCCCTCCCCTCAATTCAAAATCAGTAATTTTTAGAAATTTGTAAGAATTCGTAGGAAATTTATAAAAATGTCAAACTAATTTTGTTTGAATCCTTGAAGTAAACTCTACAACTTTTATGTAATAACCCTGAACTGAATAAGTGGATATTTTTAATTCAAATAAATACTAGGAAATGGGTGTGTTAATTAGATCTCTTGATCCATAGCTGTGCTGATGCTGAAATTTAAAACATAGGACATGTGTCTCATGTATAGCTCTATATAAAATTTGTAGACTCAGAACTATTTCCTAACTATGATGTTCAAGTATCTTCATTTCAAATTGATGAAAGCTTTAAGATTTATTCTAGAGTGAATCTGTTAGTATTTGTAGCTAAAAAATTTACTTTAACCTTCTTTCAGCATGTGTAATCCATGATAAAATTTTGAACCTCAGTAGCATAGAGTAGCTTAAGTTATTAATTTAGGCTTAGATTCAAAGATAATTCATGAATAATAGTTCTGATTTATGAAAATTTATGAGATTAAATTAGAATGTTACTTTTGAGTAGTGTAATATGTTCACAAAATTTCAACCCAAGATCTAGTATAAAACTTCTAATATAAATAAATTAGGATCTTTTCCAATACTACTTAATGTAATTAGCTTAATTATTTAGAGTAACTCCACATATCGTTTAATGAAGTTAGGTAATGTAAGTTAATACTCGATAAATGACTACCCATAGAAAAGGTTAATTAACTTGTTGGATTGCAATGACCATTGCTTCAAATCACTGCATATCATGTAGATTCGACTACACTCGCCGACGGAACCTACGAGTTGATTCCGGAACCCGAGCAGGGCATTTCTGAAGACCAAGTGAACGTCGCCAAGGAATTAACTGAAGCCCCGAACCAAAGTTCGGAGGTTTTTGACATCCCTAACCCCAGCCCCACCCATGAAGGCAAGCCCCGGACATAAACCGCTATTTTTACTACACTGCAATTTATATATTCATATATATCTACTTGTGCATTTAAGTTTCCAGGAATTGTATTGAAACCTTAGTTGCATATTCCCAGGAACCTATGTATTGAATACTAGAACCTGAGTCCGACTAGTTGCTAAGCTAATAGGACCGGTAGAAGTCGAGTGATTCCCTGTCACTCGCGAGCTTTATAGGAGTTACAATGTTTACATTTCTGCAACCACTATAAGAATGACGGACGGGGTTATGATTATGATTCATGACTTTGGCAAAAACCCCGTCTGTGTTGATGAAAATTTGATAAGGTCACAATGTGTGGTAGCGGTGGTTAAGCGTTTGAAAGTACTACCCACATGCCGCAAAATATGGTAAGCGGTAAGCCTAGTAACCAATCGGCCCGAGGAGTGGACATACCCCCCACCACTCGTAATTTGGTTTTTTGCACACGCACCAACATGCGGGAGTACGTTCCGCAGCGGATGAGAGTACATCCTACAGTCATGCACACTGTAGGAGTACGTTTCGCACCGCGGATAGGACTACGGTCATGTAGTCGCGCTACAGACGTACGTCCTGCACATTGGATGTGCGTATGGCCCTACAGTCGCTTGTGGTGGCACTGATCCACAAGTCGGAATGAAAGGCAAACAGTTGCTTCGGAACAATCGTTAGATGTTTCAAGCGTGTGAGTTAGGTTTACCCTTGCAAGGTTTTGAAATTCGATTCAGACTCGTCCGTTTCTCACGGAGATTGAGACTGCTTGATCCCTTTGCCACATAGAGTAATAAGAGCAACCTGATGATGATCAAAGCTGATGTTTGCTTAAAAAGTTCTACCATGTTTGAGTAGCTATAGTTGCTTACTTAAAATGGATAATCAACTAGAACCTGAAAGCTAAAATTTGAAATTAAGGACCTACTCTTTGTTGCTTTTCAGCTAAAATTAAACCCAGAACCGTTACAAGCCTTCATAGTCTAGCTACATGCCTAAGTATACCATGAACGGGTAAGTCTTGCTGAGTATTAGAATACTCAGCCTTGCAATGTGACTTTTGTTCCAGGTATTCTCCCTGAGGACTCTGCTCTACCTGTACCCTGGCCCTATGCCCTTTCTGATGGTTGGTCCGTGGAGTGGGATTCGTCCCCGGCCAACACAGGTTCCTCCGAGTGATGTTGAGCTTGGGCTTAGCTCAATATCCGTTCCGCGATGCCCCGTAGTGTCGAGTTTTAATTCCACTGCAGCTACTCTAAGTTTGAACAGTTTTGTATAAATTCGTACTAGTTAGGTCGTGCTACCATATATGTTTAAAGGCTAATGTAATATTATGCCTGTGATGTAAAATTATCGGTGATTGTATCTCTGGACTCGCCTTCGTGCGAGGTACCTTGTTTTGATCCTAAGTTAGGTGGTTTTATCAGGACTTTACCCAACAGACCACGAGGTTACACCGTTTGAAGTGCGGTTGAGTACTTACTGCCTTCAGAAAAGGATCAGCGCACTTGAGCCGGTGTAATTCAGGTTGGTTCTGCCACAACAGCCTCGATGCAGCCAAGGAAATACTCGGAGGACATCTTCAAGATGAAGTTCGGGAGAACTCGAAGACACCTTCAGAAGTACTAGGACGCCTGCAGTACTTGGCTACAAAGAGATCCGGGGTTTGTCAGACCCGGGTGCACGGGAGTGTACACGTGGCACACTTCTCCTAGGATACGGGATAGGGCATGGCCCATACCCTACATATGTTGTAACTACTCTTAATGCGGTAGGATTACTCGTACAGTAGTTAGACTAGTCGAACACGGTAGAAAACTACCAAAGAAGTACTCGGGTAGGACTTCTAGGCTTGTACCCGACTAGAACTTCCGTGTAAACCTATCCTCCCAGACTATATAAGGGTGGACAGGGACCCCCTCGGGGACAATCATCATCAAAGACAATCCAAACCACACAGGATGTAGGGTATTAAGCTCTCAGCGACACGAACCTATCTAAAACCTTGCGTTCCTTTGCACCTTCTAGTTCATGATCTCGGCGACACCGTACCTACAAACTCACCACCTCGGGGGTATCCCTCGGTAGGCATGGCGGTAAAACACCGACACCACCTGCTATCAACTCCCTCTCAACTACCTAGAGACAACTCGGAAGCGCAAGCCAGAAGCTGGGGAACAATCCACCCGTAAAAGGAAGACTCTCAGTTCGAAAATACGATTCGAGGAAGCCCTCCACGGGCAATGCTCGTGGCACCCGAAGAGCAAGCATTCTGCATTCGAATGTCAAACCCTTCGGAGGGCCCTACAAGCTCTGCCAAGTCTACGAAGAAAGGCGACGGGACTACCCGACTAATGATTTACTCATAAGTTAAGTACCCTGTTCTAGGAGGTTTTCTAAGGGTCTTTTAGGTAATTTGTTTTTTAAACCATTGTTTTGGGACTGTATCTCTAAACAAGGGGTTCCGTAATCCTAAAAGCACCCCTTTTCTACCACTTAATCAGGGTCACCATTTATGTTTATTATTCGGGTCAATCACGCCTCCCTCGCTAAACTCAGGGAACCTTATCACAGCCGAACCATGCGATTGCTAAAAGTGGTTCCTCATTTGGCAATGACTAGTGGAACCCGTTAATTAGCCAATTGAACAACCTACGTGATTATCTATCAAACACTTCCAGTAACGATCACATTACTAGTCCACGACTAGTTTTCTATGTTACTGAAGGGGCCATGACCCAAAACTCCCAGTAACACTCAGATTACTATTTTTCCTGACCTGAAGTAGCTTGACACACCCATACCACCCGCATGAATGTCAACCGTGCAGTCGACGACTTGATCAACAACCTAGAACCCCTTGAACCAAATCTCCGTTGACCCGCGGTCCTATACCACAAGTCAAAGGAGGATTTGGATCGTCTACTATAAGTCGGAGGAGGATTTGGATCGTCTACTACAAGTTGGAAGAGGACTAGCCAGCATCCATCGAAGGGCTCCCGTCTCCCCCGACTACTCGGATTTTGTCAACGACGCACTACCCTTATCAAACGGCCACCGGGGCCTGATGGTGCCTCCATCTTGGTTGGGCGGGCCCGGGCATTGGAAGGGCATGATTCCTCCAAGCTACCCGGCTCAGCCCACCTTTCTACGCCTCCATCTTGGTCGGGCGAGCCTAAGCATTAGAAGGGCACGAGTCCTCCAAGCTACCTGGCTCAGCCCACCTTTCTACGCCTCCATCTTGGTTAGGCGGGCCCGGGTATCGGAAGGTCACAAGTCCTCCAAGCTACCCGGCTCAGCCCACCTATCTACGCCTCCAACTTGGTCGGGTGGGCCTGGGCATTGGAAGGGCATGAGTCCTCCAAGCTACGCGGCTCAGCCCACCTTTCTGTGTTTCCAACTTGGTCAGGCGGGCCTAGGCATTGGAAGGGCACGAGTCCTCCAAGCTACCCGGCTCAACCCACCTTTCTGCGCTTTCAACTTGGTCGGGCGGGCTTGGGAATTAGATGGGCATGGAGTCCTCCAAGCTATCCGATCCTAGCCCACTTTTATGCACCACCAACCTCGACAACCTGTCGGGCCTAGAACCATTCCAAGAAGGCAGGACCCTCGATTCCTCGATGAGTACTTTGCCCTCACGAGAGCGCTCGGAGACCCACCAACGACTACTTCGACAACACAACTAGTCGGTAGCGGGACTCATTCCACCAGTGATAAGTTGGAATCGATTCCGACTAGTGGGGTTTCATCAACAAACTTGCGCGGCTTCATCAACAAGTGACACGGCTTCGCCAACAATTTCCCACGAACCAAGATCAAAAACTATCTGTCGGTATTTTTACCATCGGCCTACCTAGGGATACCCTAAGGTAGGTGATTATTTGGTGAGGGATCGCCGGATCTGGAACTTGAAGGTGAATGCAAGGACACAGGACTCAAATTTAGACAGTTTCGGGCTGCTAGAGTAGCGTAATACCCTACGTCCTATTTTGGGGTGTTGTATATTGCACCCTGCGCTTGGGTGTTGAGTTGCCTGTTGGCTGCTCTCTATTGGTTCTCTGCCTATCTAGGTATCCCTGCCCTCCTTTATATATCCCAGTGGATGGGGTTCCTAGTAGGATTATAAGTTAGGAGTTCTAGTAGGATTACAAGGTATGAGTCCTAATAGGATTACAGTGGAATCTTAATAGGAATCAGACTTCTTTTTCCTCACGGGTAGCTTCCTTGCGGTACCCAGGGGATCTATCCCCGATAAGCCCTTGAGCTCTTCATAGGCGAGTACTGCAGGCATTTCGAGTACTTCTGAAGTAGTCTTCGGCTTCTTCTGAAACTCCATCTTGAAGGTCTTCTTCGAGTACTTCCTTGGTTGCATCGAGGCTATAAGGTGCTCATGCCCCGAATAGCTTCAAGTCTTCTTTTGTATGGGGTGCGATGGAAAATCGCACTCCATATCGAGTAGCCCATGAGCCTTAGGTTGAATCCAAGAATCAAGCTGAGGGTCAAATTAGTCTTGAATCTTCTTTTCTTATCCTTCAAGTACATTCGAAAAATAAATAGTCGATGACACGTATCCTGTAGCCCCCGAGCCTTGAATCCAAAACCCTTAGGTTCGGAAAAAGGATCAAAGAATTGTGGCATTGGTGTTACTCTGAAATCCCGAGAAAAACTCTTCGCCTTCTTCACAGTGAAATTGAGCCTCCCGCTAGTTTATTTAACCGCGCAGTGACTTAAGGTTTCTTCTGCACTCTCAGTCTTCATATGAGTCATCTTCCAGTAGTTTTGTGGCGCCCAGCCCCCGAGCTTACGAGCCAGGAGAGCCGAAGGAGCCATGTCGAGTAGTGTGCATCGCCCAGCCCCCGAGTCTGAGAACTAGTGGAACTGTGATGGCATGTCGTGCTGCCTAGAGGGTTGTTGCCGAAGCTTGATCTGAAAAAAGACAATGCATACATTATGTAGCATAATGCGAAGATACCGAATAGTACTCAGTAATAATGTGAAGACACCAAAATTTATTCGGTGTAAAAATTGTTGTGTCGAGCTCTTTTTGAGGGCATTTAAATCTCCCGAGTAGTCCACCCTTTACGTTCACCCGGTCCCAGTTTAGCCTTCACCCATAGCATGTACAAGTCGCTTACATCTCTAGCCTTTGCTCATACAGGACGGGTCGCTTAGGTCATGATTAGAGACTCGAGGTTTCACAGATTAAGGCATTTGCTACTCGAGTAGATTAGTGACCATTAAGAGGAGACAATGAGCAAAAAGTAGTCGTCATGCGACAAAGAGGATGCACAGTGCGTAAAAGGTAGTCGACGAAGTGTAGCTCTGGAGGATTTCAATGCCCATCGAGAGTCGTACACGGATAAGTAGTCGGCGAAGTGTAGCTCTGGAGGGTTTCAATGCCCATCAAGAGATGTACACAGATAAGTAGTCGGCGAAGTGTAGCTCTGGAGGGTTTCAATGCCCATCGAGAGTCGTACACGGATAAGTAGTCAGTGAAGTGTAGCTCTGGAGGGTTTCATGCCCATCGAGAGATGTACACAGATAGGTAGCCGATCATGGTGTAGCCCCCGAGGGTTTCATGCCCGTCGAGAGATGTACACAGATAGGTAGTCGATCATGGTGTAGCCCCCGAGGGTTTCATGCCCATCGAGAGGCGTACCCAAAAAGGTAGCCGATCTTATGAAGAACAAGTTGGAAAAGGTCTAAGTCACTTAGCTTGATTCGTGGACGAATATCGACGAAGCCGTGGAGCTTGTTGATGGAGCTGCGAATGGTTTGTTGATGAAGCTCGACTAGTCGGAGTCGATTCCGACTAGTTTTCAAGTCGAGATGAGTAGTTGATGTAGTCGTTGCTGTGAGGCTCGCCCTCGACTATTTTCTAGTCGAGACGAGTAGTCGAAGTAGTCGTCGGCAGTCGAAGTAGTCGAACTCATCGCTGCTGCACGTGGACATTGCGGCACAAGCCGAAGTTGAACCGGGTCGTCGAGGTCTGCAGCCGCGGTGCATTGATGTTGCAGCGCGAGGTGAAGTCGAGCCGAGTAGTCGAGGTCGATGTAGCCGTTCGCTGAAGGATCCGATCTCGAACTCGATGAATCTATCCGCCGATGCATATGTACGAAGTAGCAATCCGCCACCTGACACTATCCATGCTCGTCTGGCTTCTACACTTTGGGGCTGGGCGTAGCAAGGCGGTTGCCCACGGGAAGACTGAGACCCGATTCAAGGATGCTTTATGGAGATCTTTACGGAACTTATTTAACCATTGTCTCGAGTTTTAGGTCGACATAAGGGGTTTTTTCCCAAAGAATTCGTTCAACCACTCGCTCAGGGGATCAAGGAGTTTACCCAAAATAGGGCTTGTTCGTTCATCTATATTTCAGCGCCGTACGAACTGTCTTGGCCCGCCCAAGGATTTCCTTCGGGCTAGCCGAGTCATCTTTGCACAATGACTACTTCCGTAACAACGCATGTGCAGCATTGCATTGTCACTTCCTTTGGGCTAACCAAGATATCTTCGCATGGCAATATAAGGCTTGTCTTGGCCCGCCCAAGGAACTGAACTGATCAAGATCCAGTGCATGACCTTATCGTCACTTCCTTTGGGCCAACCGATATATCTTTGCATGGCAACATATGACTTATCTTGGCTCGCCCAAGGAACTGATCACCCCACGTGAAGGATCTCGTCATCAATCCCTTCGGGCCAACCGTGATGTTTTTGTAAGTCAACATGTGAATTCTCATGGTTCGCCCAAGGAATTGACTGAAAGTACAGGCAATATTTATTTCTCCCTCGCTAATTGACTTTCAGTCACCTTCACATATTTCTAGTACAACTCTGTTCTACTGGTTTACGACCGGTATTATGCACAAGTTTGCTGAAGGGGCCTCGCTCCCATACTTCCAGTAACAGATTACTAGTTTTCGACTAGTAATCTATGTTACTAAAGGAGACTTGCTCCCGTATTTCCAGTGACGTTCAGACTACTAGTTTCCAACTAGTACTCTATGTTACTGAAGAGGCCTCGCTCCCATAGTTCCAGTACAACTCTGTTATATTGATTTATGACTAGTATTATGTGCAAGTTTGCTGAAGGGGCCTCGCTCCCATACTTCCAGTAACATGCTGACTAGTATGCTATGTTACTGAATGGGCATCACTCCCATATTTCCAGTACAGCTCTGGTTTACGACCAGTATTACATGTAAGTTTGCTGAAGGGGCCTCGCTCTCGTACTTCCAGTAACAGATTACTAGTTTCCGACTAGTAATCTATGTTACTAAAGGGGACTCACTCCCATATTTCCAGTAACGTTCATACTACTAGTTTCCGACTAGTATGCTATGTTACTGAAGGGGCACTGCTTCTATACTCCTAGTACAACTCTGTTATACTGGTTTACGACTAGTATTACATGCAAGTTTACTGAAGGGGTCTCGCTCCCGTACTTCCAGTAATAGATTACTAGTTTTCGACTAGTATGCTATGTTACTGAAGGAGCCTCGCTCCCATATTTTCAGTATAACTCCGTTTACTGGTTCACGACTGGTATCCGTGCAAGTTTACTGAAGGGATCTCGCTCCCATACTTCTAGTAATGCTCTGATTACTAGTTTCCGACTAGTATGCTATGTTACTGAAGGGGCTTCGCTCCCATATTTCCAGTATAACTCCGTTTACTGGTTCACGACTAGTATCCGTGCGGGCGGCGGAGCTTCGAGGGCGGAGGCGGTGTTCCGGTGGCTGGGGTGCCGGGGGGTGGTGGAGGAGTAGCTAGAAAGCTTCTACGGGATGATGTAGTGCTGCTGGTGCCCTTGGTTGGGGCAGAGGGGCGGTGTAGCATCGGGTCGACGGCGAGGCCGAGCGGCGGTGGAGCTTAAGCTCGCCGGTGCTATGGGGGACGACGCTCGGGTGCGGGAAAGCAAAATTGGATGGGTCAGTGAGCTGCAGGGAGTTGCGGCGCTGCTCTAGGAGCACTGGACCGGGGATGGGAAGTGGTGTGGGCGGCTGACGACGGCGGCCAGAGGCTGCGGCGGCGCTCCGGCAGGGTGTGGTGGTCGGGAAAGGCAAATTCAGTGGAAATGCACTGGTGCGAGCATAAGAAGGAGTCCATGGGAAGCTCCAGGATGTGCTTAAGGCCTAGAAGAAGGCATGGTTGCGCGGGAGTAGGAGCTGGCAAGCCGGCGGGAGGCGGGGCGGCTTGGGCGGTGGCGGCGCGACGTGGAGAGGCAGGAGCAGGCCAGCGCGGGCCGGGGAAGCGGCGGCGCGGGTGCTGGGGCGGCACGTGGCACGGCTTAGAGCGGCGCGGGGGCGGCCGGTGCGCGGCACATGGCCGGCGAGGGCGACGGCGGGTCGGGTGCAGAGAAACAGAGGAGCCGAGGCTGGAGGTAGACGAAGGGGACCTGTTTGCAATTTCCCGAAAGTGTAGGGACTCCACTATAAAGCCTAGATAACTTTCAAACCATAGCTCAAATGAAAATATGTCCAAAAGCAAAAGTCTAGGGTTCAACAAGATCTACAACTTTGCTTTAAGTTTCAGTTGTAAAAGAGCTAAGGATTTGAATATACTTTGAAACTTGGCTAAATTTTAAACTTTAATTAAATCCTATTTAAAAACTACACTACACTTGCATCCTATGTGTAGTTTCATCTATATTTGCAATTTAAAAGCAAGTTCTTGACTTTTGCAAAACAACCTTCATATATTTGGATTTTACCTCCCATTCTCACCCATTTAACACTAAAGGACCCAAATTTTTAAGAATATGTAAAAATATCCTTTTCCCTTTGTATTTAAATTTTAGCACATACACAAGATCAAACATGCACACATTATACTAGAATTTAGTGTATTTTGTTCCTAAGTACCTGAATGTTACAGCCTTCCCCCTAAAAAGAATCTCGTCCCGAGATTCCGGAACAGAATGGAATTGGGTGATTAGATTTAGGAATTGGCTTGAAGGAAATCTGGGAAATTTCGTTGAAGATAGGATTCGGTTTCCCAAGTTGCTTCTTCTTCAGTGTGATGGTCCCACTGAATTTTGAACATCTTGATAGTTTCTTTTCTAGTGCTTCTCTCTTTAGTGTCTAGCACTCTGATTGGATGTTCTGTATAGGTTAGATCAGATTCGATTTTGATGGCTTGGGGATCGATGATCTCGGTAGGAACTTTGACACATTTCCTAAGTTGAGATACATGGAAGATGTCATGGATGGCTGCTAACTGAGGAGGAAGTTGAAGACGGTAAGCTACGGGTCCACAGATTTTGAGAATTTCAAGGGGTCCGATATATCGAGGGGCAAGTTTTCCTTTTACGCCGAACCGTTGAATACCTCGAGTGGGAGATACTCGAAGATATACAAAGTCTCCGACTTGAAACTATAATGGTCTTCTTCATATGTCAGCGTAGCTTTTCTGTCAAGATTGGGCTGCTTTCAGATTATTCTGAATAGCCTTTACCTTTTCCTCTGCTTCAGTGACAAGGTCCGGTCCAAAGATTTTACGCTCGCCGGTTTGTGACCAACTCAAAGGAGTTCGGCATCGGCGACCGTATAATGCTTCGAACGGAGCCATCTTGAGACTTGTCTGATAACTGTTGTTATATGAAAATTCTGCCAATGATAAGCATTTATCCTAATTCTTGTCATACTGAAGTACGCAAGCTCTAAGCATATCTTCCAGAATCCGATTTACCCTTTCAGATTGTCCATCTGTCTGAGGGTGATATGCGGAGCTTCGGATTAACTTAGTTCCAAGAGCATATTGAAGTTGCTCCCAGAACCACGCGATGAATTGTGCTCCACAATCAGATATGATCATCTTGGGCACTCCATGAAGATGAACGATTTGATCTGGATAGATCTTGGCATACTTTTTGGCATTGTAGGTAGTATGCACAGGAAGGAAATGAGCGGCCTTTGTTAATCGATCCACGATTACCCAAATAGAGTCATGCCTTTGGGAGGTGTTGGGTAAGCCAATGATAAAATCCATGCTGATATCTTCCCACTTCCAAAAGGAAATGGGTAGAGGTTGAAGAATACCAGCAGTCCTTAGATGACTGGCCTTAACTCTTTGACAAATATCACATTCCGAGACATACTTTGCAATTTCTCGTTTCATACGAGTCCACCAAAAGTTCTATTTCAAATCCTGGTACACCTTAGTACTGCCAGGGTGCATGGAGAATTTGGACAAGTGGGCCTCGTCCAATATCTGCTTATGAAGCTTATGGTCCTTGGGTACAACGACACATTCGTTGAACCATAGAATCCCTTCGTGGTCTATTCGAAAGCACTTGTACTTTCCTTCTCCTTGTGCTAACTTTTGCTTAATGATTCTAACCCCTTTGTTAAGCTGTTGTGCCAGAACAATGTTATCCCAAAGTGTAGCTTCAATTGAGAGATGATTCAGGCTGCCTTGAGGAATGATCTCAAGATTGAGTTTTCTCATTTCCCAACAAACAGTCTCATGGAAAGCCTCTACTAACAAGCAAGAGCAATGTGCCTTGCGACTAAGTGCATCCACAATGACGTTGGCCTTGCCTGGATGATAGTGTACTTCTAGATCATAATCCTTGATAAGTTCTAGCCAATGTCTTTGCCTCATATTTAGACCTGCTTGCGTGAAAATGTACTTGAGGCTTTTATGGTCAGTATAAATATGGCACTTTGTACCCATCAGATGATGTCTCCAGATCTTAAGTGCATGGATGACAACTGTGAGTTCAAAATCATGAGTAGGATAGTTCTGTTCATGAATCCGGAGTGCTCGCGATGCATAAGCAATCACTCAGTTGTCTTGCATAAGTACACAACCAAGTCCGATTCCCGAAGCATCACAATAGATGTCAAAAGGTTTTGAAACATCCGCTTGAGCCAGAACTGGGGCAGTAGTGAGATGTGCTCTGAGAGTGTGGAATGCATCTTCGCATTTCTGATCCCAGGAGAATTTAACTCCTTTCTTTAATCGTTCAGTCATGGGCTTGGCTATTTTTGAGAAGTCAGGAATGAAACGACGATAATAGCCAGCTAGACCAAGAAAACAATGGATATGATGGACTGATGTTGGAGGTTTCCAATCCATCACTTCTTGTACTTTACTGGGGTCAACGGATATACCGTTACTGGAAATAGTGTGACCCAGAAATTTAACGGTATCCAGCCAAAACTCACATTTAGAGAATTTGGCGTACAAGTGGTGGTCTCTTAGTCTCTGAAGAACAATACGGAGATGGTTCCTATGATCTTCTGGATTTTTAGAGTAGATCAGAATGTCATCAATGAAGACCACAACAAATTTGTCAAGTTCTTGCATTAAGACAGAGTTCATGAGATACATGAAATATGCTGGAGCATTGGTAAGACCAAACGACATGACCAGATATTCGTAGAGTCCATATCTGCTGGAAAAGGCAGTTTTTGGAATGTCAATTGACCTGATCTTGATTTGATGATAGCCGGAACGAAGATCAATCTTAGAGAATACCTTGGCTCCGGCTAACTGATCAAACAGAATGTCAATGCGGGGTAGAGGATACTTGTTTTTGATGGTTACCGCATTGAGGGGACGATAATCTACACATAGCCTTAAGCTATTGTCCTTTTTCTTCACGAATAGGGCTGGAAAACCCCATGGTGAAGCACTCGAACGAATGTAACCCTTATCAAGGAGGTCCTAGAGTTGGATTTTTAACTCTGCCAGCTCATTGGGTGGCATACGATAGGGTCTCTTAGATATGGGGGCTGTGCCGGGTTGTATGTAACACCCTAATGTAATTTTCCTAAATTTTGAGGAATTTATTTGGGCTTAAATAAAATTTCCAGGGTTTTTCTCTAATTTATCTCGCATTTAAGGTAATTTTATAACGCAAGTAATTAAAATTCATTATAGGATCAACTTGCTTGTGCATTCATGCTGGAGCATTGTTTTATTTGTGTTGAGTTGTAGGGTTTGAATTCAAATTTATTTGAATCCAACTAGATTTGTTTGAATGGTTAGAGTATAAAAAAAAGAAAAGGAAGGAAACAGGAAGGTAGGTCAGTCATTCCTTCTATTCTCAGTCATTCCCCTATTCTTAGTCATTCCTTCTATTCTCAGTTATTTCTGCTATTCTCAGTTATTCTTTCTATTCTCAGTCATTCCTTCAATTCTCGGTCATTCCCTCAGCCGGCCCCATCTGTCGGCCCCTTCTTCCTCCTCCCTCTACCGGCCGCACAACGACCTCCCGAAATCTCCGGCGAGCCCTCGTGCCGGGCCCGCACGCCGAGGTTGCCCCATCGCCCCACATATAGGATCCCCAACTCCCTGCATCTCATCCCCTACCCCGTAGCCGCCCCAAAACCCTAGCGCTGCTGCCCTTCTCCTCCGCCGCGCTGCATCCTCGGCCTTGCCGTGGGCACGCCTCTCCACCGCGCCATGGGTCGCAAGAGCTTGCGCATCAGCATCGCCCCACCACCCAGAAGCTCCAGCGCCCTTCACCCGCAATTTCGGGCCGCTCCTCGGTCCGAATTTCCTCCCGAAGGCCGCCACCGGTGAGCACGGCCGCCGCCGCAATTCCTTGACGCCGGTGAACCGCGGGCTCCCTTAACCCCATGATTACCTCCACAGGAGTCCCCGGAGTCGATTTACGCAAGCCAAGGATCCCGGCCACCTCGGCATCACCTTCCTCCACGAGAGCCAGACCCCTCCGCCGCTGGTCGTCATCGTCGTCCTCCTTCCGCCGCAGCTCCGGTCTCCGCAAGCCCCTGGTGAGCATCGCATCAAACCCCCGAAGCTTATGCGCTAGATGTCCAAGCCCAGGATCCTTCCTAGCCCTCGAAACGCGCGCGCCGTCGTTGCGCCGCCGCGCCGAGCCGCCCCGCCGTCGTGCTCGTCGCTAGAACCCCTCCCGTGCCTCGCTTTAGCCTTAGGTAGCTCGCGCTTGTCACGCGGATCACGCCCGACCCAAGCCCGGGTCGATTTGGCCCCGGAGCGGTGGGAACGCCGAGCTCCGGCGAGCCCGAGCCGCGCGCCGCCACGGGAGTCAAATTCCGACGACCGTTCCGCCGTCCCCGCGAGCCAGCCAGATCGGACCGGTCTGTTCCAGATCGGACCGTCCGGACTTTCCGCCGTGCAGATCGGACTGTCCGAACAAGATTGGGTCCGAACCGTCCGATCTAGACACGACGGCCCAGATTAGAAGATACCCCTTAGCTGTGATAGTTTTGTGAAAGAGCCCCTGCGCTTTTTAGGAATCAACCCGCAGTCCACCTGTAGTTTAAAATAATTACGGTTAGGTCCTGTTTTATGCTTTTAGGCCCCTTAGCTTCCTGGAATTAGTGCCCGCAGTCCATGCCTTGGGTTTTCGAGTGCTAGCCCCTGTGTCTACCCATTATTTGCATTTAGGTCCTCAGTTTGCGCACAGAACCCCCTGGAAGTTCTATTTTTCTCGCAAATAGGTCCCTGGATCTTGTTTTAAGCGTAGTTTTCGCGTTTTAGCTCCGTTTTAGGTGTTCTTTATATCCACGCGATCGTTGTAACGCGTAAAATAGTTCTAGCATAGTTTTGTGTGCTGTTTCTATGTAATGTTGTACTGTTTCTTATATTTTGTTCTCGATTGCATGTATGTGTATGTGCTGTACCGTGTTGTGACGCTGCGATCGTGAGTAGACGCGGAGCCTTTGGACCAGTACCAGGAGCTGCCATCTTCTGAGCAGTTTGAGCAGCAGCAGGAGAATTTCGAGGAAGGCAAGTATAACATGAACATCCTATCACTTTTTAATACAATTTCATACTGCATTTTAATACTGTATGCCTATAAGGACTTTTCTAGCCACTTTATATCCTTTATATATATCCTTTGGGTTGCATTTTGGTTAGTTGTGCTAGGTTGCTGCGCTATAACACACTTGGTCCTTTTTAATTAATTTGATAATGATCTTATGCAACGTAATTCTGGAGCCGACCCTCTGTGCTGTGTGCTTGAGTGGTTTGTGCGTCCTTAAAAGATGTTTTTGTTAGAAACATGGTTTAGGGGGCCAGCATGGTGCTTAGTGCTTGGTTGGCCACTCTCCATAAGGACCGGTTCATAGAGCGACAACCTGGGACAACCGCGCAACCACAAGACTGGAATGGGACGGTCTTGACTTACTAATTAGGTCGTGTTGGTTCGGGAGTAACTTACCTGCGTGGGCAAGAGGGGTGGTAAGCTTCAATGGTCCCTGCTCCTCCGGCTTGGTCTGTGCTGTGTGTCTTGTACCCCCGGAGGTGGGCCCCATCGTCGCTGATCCAGAATCCTTAGCGGTTACACCTTACCAATGTGATCCTTTGTAACGGTCTCGTAGTGCGCTTGCTAGCCATCTCACCTAAGGAAGTGTGATGAACAACTAGCGTAGCTCACGACTTGTGGGTAAAGTTGTGCAACCTCTCGAGAGTGTAAAACTGATATATCAGCTGTGCTCACAGTCATGAGCGGCCCAGATCCTCCGTCTGATTAGTGGGGTTATCAACCTTTGATTAGGGAGATTCCCCGGGTGGTTTGGTTTGGTTGGTTCTTAGTAGTTCTTAATTAATACTGATCAATTTCTTATGCAATTTGGGTTCATGGTAATTCATCCACTTGTAGTAATTAGCTTTAATAAAATTTTGCCAAGACTAAAAGCTAATGCAGTGAGTCAGCTAGCCTAGAGCCTCATAGTTTGTATTATACTTGTTGAGTACGAGTTTGTACTCACCCTTGCCTCTCTTCTCTTCTGTTCTCTTGGATATCTTCGACTGCTGCTCAGTGCCCGGCAACGTGGAGGACTACGTCAGCGGCTTCGACGACTTCTAGGCGTTTGTCCCCAGTCGACGTCCCTGTGGCGCCCGGCTCTTCATGTATTCATTTTACGCTTCCGCATTCCTTGAACTGATTCTTGATTCAGTTGTAATAAAGATATTCATTTTATAATTTATACGCTTTTATTCGTGACATGTGTTGTGATATCTTGATAATCTGTTGTATATATGCGTGACTTGATCCTGGCGCATATATGATTGCACGATTTATGTTCTTATAAATCGGGGGTGACAGATTGGTATCAGAGCCGTGTCGACTGTAGGACGAAGCCTAGATAGAATTGGACGAGTTTAGGGCTTCTTTTCTCTTGCCTTGCTTCCGCAAATCTTCTAACATCATTTTCTGCTTCTATTCCTTGAGTCTTAAGCCCTTGATTTGCTATCTCGCTCCTATCTTTCCTGAGAAATAGCTTGAGTCTTCTGTAGACGTTGGCCTGAGTTGCCTAATCCTGTAGCTTATAAGCTTAGGTTGTCCCGGTGAAAAAAAAATATACGCTAGAACGAGTGTGTTAGTCGAGTGGTGTGATAAACTCGACTAAGTTGTGAACATTGAATGGTTGTTATTGTGCAAATGTATGATTTGGATCTTTGGTTGATTGCATAGTTTAGTAGTTAAATTTGTTCATGCAAATCGACCCTAACCCAACTTGAACTAAATAATAAAATTTGAGTTAGATCGTTGGCGGTAAAACCTATATTCCTTTCTCCCTGTCATATCCTTCCGAAGTTTCATTTCTGCAGCTGCACAATATCTCCTTCTCATAAATTTCGTTTGTTGCAATCAGATGGTGAACACCAGGCGCACCGGTTCCGGTTCTGACCAGCAGGAGCAGAATAACCAGAGCACTGGTCAGCCGTTGCCGATGCCGCCACCACTGACCCCGGAGCAGTTTTTCCAGCTCCAGATGCAGATGATGGCGACCCTGAACAATACCGTTCAGGCTCTGCAGCACATCCATGCCCAGCCACCGCCTCCACCGCCACCTCAGCCCCGTGATCGGCGTGCGGATTTCCTGAGAGGTCACCCTCCGACCTTCTCTCACGCCACGGACCCACTTCAGGCGGACGACTGGCTTCGTTCGGTGGAGCGCCAGTTGGTTGTTGCTCAGTGCGACGACCGTGAGCGAGTTCTGTACACAGCAGGACAGCTGCGAGGCTCCGCTCTTGACTGGTGGGAGTCCTACCCGGCTCAGGACCACGACTCTCTCACCTGGGTCCAGTTCCGTGAGCGTTTCAGGAACCATCACATTCCTGAGGGCATTATGAAGATGAAGCAGAAGGAGTTCCGTGCCCTCAAGCAGGTAAATTGGGATGGAATTCTCTGCAATTTCTTTTGAGCTTGATCTATCCTTGATCTCTTTTCGTGAGCCTGACCTATTGAGCAATTTCTATCCTGGTTATCTTTGTTCGTTATTTCAGGGATCTATGACGGTGACGGAGTACCGTGACCGTTTTCTTCAGCTGGCCCGCTATGCCCCTGCTGACGTCGCTCGTGATAGCGATAAGCAGGAGTATTTCAAGGAGGGACTGGACGATCACATCCAGTATGCGCTGCTGAACCACCGCTTCGACAACTTCAACCAGCTGGTTGATGGTGCCCTCAACACCGAGCGTAAGCGCCGGGAGATTGAGGATAAGAAGAGGAAGATGGCTCCATCCTCTTCGGGCAGCAACACTCGTCCCCGCTATCAGCATCCGCAGCAGCAGCAGCAGAGGCCGCCCCAGCAGTACCAGCAGCGGCAGTAGTTTCTGCCTTGTCCTCAGCAGCAGCAGCAGGCGGGACAGGGTCAGAGGCTTCCAGCGCCTCCGGCTCCACCAGCTACGAGGCAGGGAGTGCCTACTCCTCCTGCCGGGCAGCAGGCCGCTGCATTTCCGCGAGTGTGCTTTCACTGCGGCGAGCCGGGGCATTACGCCAACGTCTGCCCCCGGAAGGCGCAGGCAGGACAGCAGGGGCGTGCAGCTCAGCCCAAGGCCCCAGCTCAGGGCAGGGTGAACCACGTAACGGCTGAGTCAGCGGCCGAGGCTCCCAACATGGTCATTGGTACGTTCATGGTTAATGCCCATCCTGCTATAGTGCTTTTTGATACTGGTGCTACGCATTCTTTCATCACCCAGTCTTTTGTTGAGCATCATGGTATTCCTACTAGCACGTTAAAGAGGTGCATGTTAGTATCTTCACCGGGAGGGCAGTTGAGGTCTCATGTCTTCTGTCCCAGAGTCACTGTGGCCATAAGGGGGGTAGATTTCAGTGCGAATCTGATGGTGCTAGACTCCAAGGGCATTGATGTGATCCTCGGGATGGAGACTCTTGCCAAGTGGGGAGTCCGGATAGATTGTGCTCAGAGGACGGTTCTTCTATCAGCACCGGATGGTCAGGAGGTTACTGTTGGAGCTACAGAGCCTTCTGGATTTCTTCATCAGATGGAGGCTAGGCCCACGGATGGTATTCGCGTGGTGTCTGAATTCCCGGATGTCTTTCCGGATGATCTGCCAGGTACGCCGCCTGATCGCGACATTGAGTTTTCTATTGATCTCTTGCCTGGCACAGCTCCTATTGCTAAGCGGCCCTATCGTATGGCACCTGTAGAGCATGAGGAAGTTAAGAAGACCATCGACGAGTTGCTAGCTAAGGGCTATATCCGTCGCAGTTTCTCTCCTTGGGCTTTTCCTGTATTGCTTGTAGAGAAGAAGGATGGTGCGAAGAGAATGTGCGTCGATTATCGGGATCTGAATGCAGTCACCATCAAGAACAAGCATCCATTGCCGCGTATTGAGGATCTCTTCGATCAGCTTCAGGGCGCTTGTGTATTCTCGAAGATTGATCTGCGTTCGGGTTATCATCAGCTAAAGATTCGTTCCGAGGATATCCCGAAGACGGCATTCACCTGCAAGTATGGGCTATACGAGTATACGGTCATGTCCTTTGGCTTGACCAATGCTCCGGCTTTCTTCATGCATCTGATGAACAAGGTTTTCATGGATTATCTGGACACCTTTGTGGTGATATTCATTGATGATATCCTGATATATTCCAAGTCAGAAGCAAAGCATGAGAAACATCTGAGGCTTGTGTTGCAGAGGCTCAGAGAGCACAAGCTGTACGCCAAGCTCAGCAAGTGCGAGTTCTGGATTGACGAGGTTCCATTCCTCAGTCATGTTATCTCCAAGGGAGGTATTGCTGTGGACCCCAGGAAGGTGAAGGATGTGCTTGACTGGGTTGTACCGCAGACAGTGAAGGAAGTCCGCTCTTTTCTGGGCTTAGCTGGATATTATCGGAGGTTCATTGAGAATTTCTCCAAGATTGCGAAGCCTTTGACTTCCTTGTTAGAGAAGGGTGTGGATTTCTCTTGGACTGATGAGCGTCAGAAGGCCTTCGAGGAGTTGAAGAAGAGGTTGACTACGGCGCCAGTCCTTACTCTGCCAGACCGGAGCAAGAGGTTCACAGTGTATTGTGATGCTTCGAGGGATGGTCTTGGTTGCGTTCTGATGCAGGAAGGTAGAGTAATAGCTTATGCTTCACGGCAGCTGCGCCGGCACGAGCTAAATTATCCCACACATGATCTGGAGTTAGCTGCAGTTGTGCATGCTCTGAAGATATGGAGGCATTACTTGTTTGGGCAGAGGTGTGACATTTACACCGATCACAAGAGCCTCAAGTATATTTTCACTCAGAGTGAGCTGAACATGCGGCAGAGAAGATGGCTAGAGTTGGTCAAGGATTACGACCTGGAGATTCACTATCATCCGGGCAAGGCTAATGTTGTAGCAGATGCTCTGAGCAGGAAGAGCTACGTTAACATGGCCGTGGCTTTTCAGATGCCTCAGGAGTTATGCGAGGAGTTTGAGTAGTTGAGTCTGGGGTTCTTGCATCACACCTCGGGTACATCATTCGAGGCAGAACCCACTCTAGAGGCAGAGATCAGGCAGCATCAGAAGGATGATAAGAAGCTGCAGGAGATCCGTGAACTGCTCAAGATTGGCAAAGCACCTCATTTCAGAGAGGATGATCAGGGTACCTTATGGTACAAGGGTCGTATATGTGTGCCGGATGTGAATGACCTCAGGAAGTTGATTCTGAGTGAGGCTCATGATACAGCGTATTCCATTCATCCAGGCAGCACGAAGATGTATTATGACCTCAAGGAACGATTCTGGTGGCATGGCATGAAGCGTTCCGTTGCGGAGTACGTGGCTATTTGTGACACTTGTCAGCGTGTCAAGGCAGAGCATCAGAGACCTGCAGGTCTATTGCAGCCGTTGAAGATCCCAGAGTGGAAATGGGAGGAGATCACTATGGACTTCATTGTTGGCTTGCGTCGTACTCAGAAAGGGTACAACTCCATATGGGTAGTAGTGGATCGGTTGACGAAGGTTGCCCACTTCATTCCGGTAAACACTACCTACTCCGGTGCTAGATTAGCGGAGTTGTACATCTCCAGGATCGTCTGTCTGCATGGTGTTCCAAAGAAGATCATATCTGATCGAGGATCTCAGTTCACTTCGCGGTTCTGGGAGCAGTTGCATGATTCGTTGGATACGAAGCTGCGCTTCAGTACTACTTATCATCCTCAGACAGATGGGCAGACAGAGAGAACCAACCAAGTGTTGGAGGATATGCTTCGAGCCTGTGCTATTCAGTACGGTACCAGCTGGGATAAATGCCTGCCGTATGCAGAGTTTTCGTATAACAACAGCTATCAGGCCAGTCTGAAGAAATCTCCTTTCGAGGCCCTATATGGTCGGAAGTGCAGGACTCCTTTGTATTGGGATCAGATTGGCGAGAGGCAGGTATTTGGTCCGGATATTGTTGAGGAGGCCGAACAGCTGGTGCAGCAGGTGCGAGAGAATCTAAGGGTCGCCCAGACTCGTCAGAAGAGCTACGCGGATGTTCATCGCCGAGACTTGACCTTTGCAGTGGGTGATCATGTGTACCTGAAGGTTTCGCCGATGAGAGGAATCCACAGGTTTAATGTAAGAGGGAAGCTAGCCCCTCGATACATTGGTCCGTTCAAGGTGTTGGAACGGAAAGGTGAAGTGGCATATCGTTTGGAGCTACCTCCCAGTCTCTCAGGAGTGCACGATGTGTTTCACGTGTCCCAGCTGAAGAAGTGCTTGAGGGTGCCAGAAGAGCAAGCACCGTTAGAAGGGTTAGATGTGCAGGAGGATCTGACCTACATCGAGCATCCGGTGAAAATTTTAGAGATGTGTGAGAGAGTTACCAGGAACAAGAAAATCAAGATGTGCCGTGTCCAGTGGAGTCATCACACAGAGGACGAAGCTACTTGGGAGCGAGAAGATGAGCTAAGGAAGACATACCCCAATCTTTTTGCTAGCTAGCCTATCAGAATCTCGGGATGAGATTCCTGTAAGGGGGGTAGGTTTGTAACACCCTAATGTAATTTTCCTAAATTTTGAGGAATTTATTTGGGCTTAAATAAAATTTCCAGGGTTTTCTCTAATTTATCTCGCATTTAAGGTAATTTTATAACGCAAGTAATTAAAATTCATTATAGGATCAACTTGCTTGTGCATTCATGCTGGAGCATTGTTTTATTTGTGTTGAGTTGTAGGGTTTGAATTCAAATTTATTTGAATCCAACTAGATTTGTTTGAATGGTTAGAGTATAAAAAAAAGAAAAGGAAGGAAACAGGAAGGTAGGTCAGTCATTCCTTCTATTCTCAGTCATTCCCCTATCTCAGTCATTCCTTCTATTCTCAGTCATTTCTGCTATTCTCAGTTATTCTTTCTATTCTCAGTCATTCCTTCAATTCTCGGTCATTCCCTCAGCCGGCCCCATCTGTCGGCCCCTTCTTCCTCCTCCCTCTACCGGCCGCACAACGACCGCCCGAAATCTCCGGTGAGCCCTCGTGCCGGGCCCGCACGCCGAGGTTGCCCCATCGCCCCACATATAGGATCCCCAACTCCCTGCATCTCATCCCCTACCCTGTAGCCGCCCCAAAACCCTAGCGCTGCTGCCCTTCTCCTCCACCGCGCTGCATCCTCGGCCTTGCCGTGGGCACGCCGCTCCACCGCGCCACGGGCCGCAAGAGCTTGCGCATCAGCATCGCCCCACCACCCAGAAGCTCCAGCGCCCTTCACTCGCAATCTCGGCCCGCTCCTCGGTCCGAATTTCCTCCCGAAGGCCGCCACCGGTGAGCACGGCTGCCGCCGCAATTCCTTGACGCCGGTGAACCGCGGGCTCCCTTAACCCCATGATTACCTCCACAGGAGTCCCCGGAGTCGATTTACGCAAGCCAAGGATCCCGGCCACCTCGGCATCACCTTCCTCCATGAGAGCCCGACCCCTCCGCCGCCGGTCGTCATCGTCGTCCTCCTTCCTCCGCAGCTCCGGTCTCCGCAAGCCCCTGGTGAGCATCGCATCAAACCCCCGAAGCTTATGCGCTAGATGTCCAAGCCCAGGATCCTTCCTAGCCCTCGGAACGCGCACGCCATCGTTGCGCCGCCGCGCCGAGCCGCCCCGCCATCGTGCTCGTCGCTAGAACCCCTCCCGTGCCTCGCTTTAGCCTTAGGTAGCTCGCGCTTGTCACGCGGATCACGCCCGACCCAAGCCCGGGTCGATTTGGCCCCGGAGCGGCGGGAACGCCGAGCTCCGGCGAGCCCGAGCCGCGCGCCGCCGCGGGAGTCAAATTCCGACGACCGTTCCGCCGTCCCCGCGAGCCAGCCAGATCAGACCGGTCTATTCTAGATCGGACCGTCCGGACTTTCCGCCGTGCAGATCGGACCGTCCGAACAAGATTGGGTCCGAACCGTCCGATCTAGACACGACGGCCCAGATTAGAAGATACCCCGTAGCTGTGATAGTTTTGTGAAAGAGCCCCTGCGCTTTTTAGGAATCAACCCGCAGTCCACCTGTAGTTTAAAATAATTACGGTTAGGTCCTGTTTTATGCTTTTAGGCCCCTGAGCTTCCTGGAATTAGTGCCCGCAGTCCATGCCTTGGGTTTTCGAGTGCTAGCCCCTGTGTCTACCCATTATTTGTGTTTAGGTCCTCAGTTTGCGCACAGAACCCCCTGGAAGTTCCGTTTTTCTCGCAAATAGGTCCCTGGATCTTGTTTTAAGCGTAGTTTTCGCGTTTTAGCTCCGTTTTAGGTGTTCTTTATATCCACGCGATTGTTATAACACGTAGAATAGTTCTAGCATAGTTTTGTATGCTGTTTCTATGTAATGTTGTACTGTTTCTTATATTTTGTTCTCGATTGCATGTATGTGTATGTGCTGTACCGTGTTGTGACGCTGCGATCGTGAGTAGACGCGGAGCCTTTGGACCAGTACCAGGAGCTGCCATCTTCTGAGCAGTTTGAGCAGTAGCAGGAGAATTTCGAGGAAGTCAAGTATTACATGAACATCCTATCACTTTTTAATACAATTTCATACTGCATTTTAATACTGTATGCCTATAAGGACTTTCCTAGCCACTTTATATCCTTTATATATATCCTTTGGGTTGCATTTTGGTTAGTTGTGCTAGGTTGCTGCGCTATAACACACTTGGTCCTTTTTAATTAATTTGATAATGATCTTATGCAACGTAATTCTAGAGCCGACCCTCTGTGCTGTGTGCTTGAGTGGTTTGTGCATCCTTAAAAGATGTTTTTTTTAGAAACATGGTTTAGGGGGCCAGCACGGTGCTTAGTGCTTGGTTGGCCACTCTCCCTAAGGACCGGTTCATAGAGCGACAACCTGGGACAACCGCGCAACCACAAGACTGGAATGGGACGGTCTTGACTTACTAATTAGGTCGTGTTGGTTCGGGAGTAACTTACCTGCGTGGGCAAGAGGGGTGGTAAGCTTCAATGGTCCCTGCTCCTCCGGCTTGGTCTGTGCTGTGTGTCTTGTACCCCCGGAGGTGGGCCCCATCGTCGTTGATCCAGAATCCTTAGCGGTTACACCTTACCAATGTGATCCTTTGTAACGGTCTCGTAGTGCGCTTGCTAGCCATCTCACCTAAGGAAGTGTGATGAACAACTAGCGTAGCTCACGACTTGTGGGTAAAGTTGTGCAACCTCTCGAGAGTGTAAAACTGATATATCAGCTGTGCTCACAGTCATGAGTGGCCCAGATCCTCCGTCTGATTAGTGGGGTTATCAACCTTTGATTAGGGAGATTCCCCGGGTGGTTTGGTTTGGTTGGTTCTTAGTAGTTCTTAATTAATACTGATCAATTTCTTATGCAATTTGGGTTCATGGTAATTCATCCACTTGTAGTAATTAGTTTTAATAAAATTTTGCCAAGACTAAAAGCTAATGCAGTGAGTCAGCCAGCCTAGAGCCTCATAGTTTGTGTTATACTTGTTGAGTACGAGATTGTACTCACCCTTGCCTCTCTTCTCTTCTGTTCTCTTGGATATCTTCGACTGCTGCTTAGTGCCCGGCAACGTGGAGGACTACGTCAGCGGCTTCGATGACTTCTAGGCGTTTGTCTCCTAGTCGACGTCCCTGTGGCGCCCAGCTCTTCATGTATTCATTTTACGCTTCCGCATTCCTTGAACTGATTCTTGATTCAGTTGTAATAAAGATATTCATTGTATAATTTATACGCTTTTATTCGTGACATGTGTTGTGATATCTTGATAATCTGTTGTATATATGCGTGACTTGATCCTGGCGCATATATGATTGCACGATTTATGTTCTTATAAATCGGGTGTGACATTGTACTTCTATGACAAATTCAATATCCCGGTCCAGGGGCATTCCAAGCAAATCATCTAGAAAGACGTCTGGATATTCGCAAATAATAGGGATGTCCTTTAACTTGATCCCTTCTATAGCATAGGCACAAAAGTTATTGCACTCCCGTTGTGGAAGATAGAGAATGGTAGCTTCATGATCAGGTGAATCTATCTCCACAGTTTAGGAAAAGATATCTAATGATACTCGGTGCCTAGTCATCCAATCCATGCCTAGGAGGACATCCATTCCTTCTAGGTCCAATAACAGTAAATCTGTTTTGATCAAATTACTACCCAGCTGAATTGGCACTTTTCTATAGATTTGATTTGATGAAATTTTACCGCCAGGAGTCGCTATCATATAGGCTCCACTAGTAGGATAAAGATCCAAGCCTATTTTTGTTCCACATTTTGAACTGATAAAACTATGGGTGGCACCAGAATCAAAAAGTATAATCACGGGTTGATGGTTGATAGAGAAAGTACCCGTCATTATTGGCGCACTCTCGGGGAGTTCGGAGAGAGTCGTGAAATTCACCCTCCCCTGGCGGATTTGTACCATCTGCTTCTTGCCCTTGCCCTTGTTGTTCGGGTTGGATGTCTGCCCTTGGAAAGATCTTCGGGGTTGGGGGCAATCCTTAATGAAATGGGATGGGCTGCCATAGTTGAAACAACGATAGTTGTTGTTTCCTTGGTTGGATGGCGAAAAGCTCGCCCGTGGGCCTTGCTGCTGTTGCTGCTGGGGTTGTGGTGTCGGTGGTCGATTGAATCGAGCTTGCTGGGGTGGCCTGGCTACCCATCTGCCTGGTAGAGTGTTTCGAGGCGGGGCTCGGGTAGTAGTGTTCTGGACCAACCGATGCCTTGGCGGTTGTGCAGTTGAGGGTCCAGTGGGTGTCTTCCTTTTCTTTTCTACCCGATGGGCTGAGATGCAGTCCTCTTGAGTGATGGCCATATTGATCAATTCATTGAAGTTGTCGGCCTTTACCAAATTCAATCGTTCCTTAAGTTTGGTGTTCAGGCCTCGACGGAAGCGATCTCATTTGCGGGCGTCTGTATCCGCATGATAACCCGCATATTGGCGCAAGTGATTGAAGACCTGTGCATATTGCATAACAGTGCGGGTTCCCTGAGTCAAATTCAGAAATTCATTGAGCTTTCGCTCAATAAGTCCCTCTGGAATGTGGTGCACTCTGAAAGCGGTCCGGAATTCATCCCAGGTGACGATATGACCAGCCGGCTGCATGGCATGGTAATGGTCCCACCATATGCGGGCAGTGCCGCGGAGTTGTTGAGCTGCGAAGAGTGCCTTGTTCTCGTCTGAGCATGGCACAGACAACAATGCGAACTTAGACTCTACAGTGTGGAGCCATGCGTCAGCGTCGAGGGGCTCGTCTGCTTTATGGAACAGTGGGGGCTGGGTGCTAAGAAAGTCTTGATAATTAGCCGATGGGTGTTCATCACGACCTCGGGACTGGTGATGAAATTGGCCCATCTGAGCCTGCACTAGCTGGTTGAGGAGTTCTGTCTGTCGGGCCATGACCTCTGCTAGATTTCGTGGGGCTGGTGGCGGTTGCTAGGAACCGCTAGCTTGATCTGCCCGGAAACCTTCTGGGGTTCCACATGTGGCTCCAACCATCTGAAACAAACGAGATGTCCATTATTAACCACATGTCCTTACTCCCATTTTTGGATGACATAATGTTGCTAAGCAGATATGTAGGTCACATATTCTGCTTAACCAACTCATTCCAGGTGTGAAGATATTGAAGCAAGATAACAGAACACAAGGCTTAGATTACAAAGCAGACATATGACATTAGGTTGGTTCGATTGCTACGGGTCAGGCCATATGTACATATGCCACATATACTACAACAAGTGGCTCTAGGTCTAGATAGGCTACTCACTACCTATGTCACAACATTCTACACTAGGTACATCTGAAAGATCGATGATTTTAGATGGACTAAAAATCGTCAAGGTTGCCTACGGAGGACTGGCTGCCGGATGAGGAGTGATCTGGCTGAGGATTAGGTTCTGGGTCTCCATGCTCGGAATCGAGATCAGAAACTCCTTCAATTTCCTCCGGGTCTTCTTCTCCACCTTCAGGTACTACAGGTGCAGCAGGAGGTACTGGCTGCTGCTGGAGTTCATCGATGTGAGCATGGGCATCGTCAACTTCAAGGATAAGGTCATGGATTTGCTCCTGGAGGAACTCAATGATCGTGTTGCGTTGAGTGATTATTGCATCACTCTCATTGATGTGATCCTCCCGGTGAAGAATAGTGTCCTCACGTGCTGCGATAATCTCCTCCTTCTCCGTGACCAAGGCTTGAAGCTCTACTATCTGAGTGACCTGTCGATCAGCATTTCGATAGTGACCTTGAGCTATACCAATAACTGACCCATACCGCGGCGTAGCAGGATCTGATAGTAGTGCTGGACATTCATGAACCTGATAGTGCCACGGAGTGTTTCTTCGGCTGAATCTCCCAGCATATGACCATAATGGGCTATCCTGAAATTCCACTCAGGATCACCGGAATCTAGTGCAGGGAATAATCCAATAGGATACTGTCGGAGGAAATCTCCAGCCGGGTGGCGGAATGCACCCGCCTAATCCTAGTTAAGGATGAGTTTGGAGGAGACTTAGGGGTGCTCGATCGATGTACGGATGGACGCAGGAAAGGCACAAGGATTTAGAGTGGTTCGGGCCGGCGGAGCGTAACACCCTACGTCCACTTAGAAGTTGTATTGGTTGTCGAAGCCTATCTGTGAGCCCTGTGAACCTTGTCTTCTAACGAGTGCACTTTCCCTTTTATAGTTCAAGAAGAGCGCTTACACTATGCGGGGCCCCGATAGGTGGGCCCGGCCAACAGGAGCCTGTTCTATGAGAGATATGGAGATCTTCATCTCCAGCTCCTCTCCGTAGTCTTCTTTATCGAGAAGTTGATGTGCGTATCTACAGCCTGGATATGGCCGTGTGCAGCCTTGTCCGCACAGTGACCGCTGTCAGTGTTACCCAACAGTGGAGCTGTGTTACCACTGTTGGGTGAGATCCTGTCAGGCGAAGGAGTAGAGCTATCCCGCCGCGCCATTGCCTCCGCGCGCACTGTAGCAGCACACGCCTCGGCTCACCTGTTACAGGCCATCATCACGCCGTGCGCGACACTATGACAGGACTGTACGCCGCTGGCGCACAGTGTTCGGTGACACGACGCGCCGCCTTGGAAACAGGCGGGCTTACCGTGGTGTCATCCTTCCTGCCCCGTGTGTCAGTGGCAGGCCATGCTTTTTGACTTGGGCGCGCTCGACCCAACTACCGCATTAAATGCTGGTAGGTGGGCTGGAGACCCGCTGAGGGCCTCCTGCCATAGGCACGTGGCAGGGCCAGCCCCGCTCCCACCGCGGGGGCGGCGCGTGGCGGCACCGGACCCCTTCCTCGGGGGGAGAGGGGTCCGGGCCCCCGAGGCCAGTTGGAGCGGTCTGGCCCGTGATGGTCTGGCCATCACACGTGGCGGCCCCGGACCTCCGTGGGTAGTCCGGATCCGGGGGGGCTACCCAAGGGCTCCTTGCCTTCACGAGCACGTAGAGGCCCCGGACCTCTAAGAGCACGGGGAAGGTCCGGAGACCATGGTCCCAGCTGGCAGGCCCGGGCCAAATGCCACGTCACCCAGAAGGCGAGGGGGAGATTACGTATGGTGAGACGCTAAGGGCCTGGACACCCTAGCAGGAGGTACCCCTATTCGTATGTACCGACAGAGGCCCCCGAGCCCACCTCGGGTGAGGGATGAACCCGCAGGTGGGGCCAGATCCCAGCATTGCGCCGGGTGGACAGCTTGTTCCCGCCGGGGAAGGGCATGGATGTCCTTTCCCCCAAAGCGGGATCCCCAAGGGGCCCATCCCTCGCCCGCGCCATGCGCGTCAGGCGGTTCAGATTCTTGTCTTATTCAAGCCCGTCCCGCGGCTTGGGCGGTTCGGATTCCACCCTTCCCCCATTCCTCCAGCGGTCACGCCTTTGACTAGCGGGCCCAGGCCCACCGGTCATTGGGTGTGAGAGGAGGGGGCCTGGTGCAGGCAACCATTCAACTTCTCCTTGGTCGTCGTGGAGTGCAAGAGGGCAATAGCCTTTTGCATAAAAGGTAGGCGCCGAATGGAACGGCTACCTTTTCGCTCTTGCCATCAACAGATGCTGTAGCGCCCTTCGTCTTCACAACCTTCCTTGCGATCAACTTCCTTGCGCTCGGCTTCCTTGCGCTCGGCTTCCTTCTCTTCCCTGCTCCTTTGGGATCCATCCTTAGCGATCTGTCACACCCGATTTATAAGAACATAAATCGAGCAATCATATATGTGCCAGGACCAAGTCACGCATATATACAACAGATTATCAAGATATCACAACACATGTCACGAATAACATTAATATAAAACGTAAATGAATCAATAATATGAATTATTTTTATTACAACCGAATCAAGAATCGGTTCAAGAGTTGCGGAAGCGTAAAAGAGATACATGAAGAGCTGGGCGCCACAGGGACGTCGACTGGGAGACAAACGCCTAGAAGTTGTCGAAGCCGCTGACGTAGTCCTCCACGTTGCCGGGCACTGAGCAGCAGTCGAAGATATCCAAAAATAGAACAGAAGAGTAGAGAGGCAAGTGTGAGTACAAACTCGTACTCAACAAGTATAACACGAGCATGAGGCTCTAAGGTTAGCTGACTCAACTGCATTAGCTTTTAATCTTGGCAAATTTTATTAAAGCTAAATACTACAAGTGGATGAGTTACCATAACCCAAATTGCATAAGAATTAATCAATATTAATTGAGAACTACTGAGAACCATCCAAACCAAACCACCCGGGGAATCGCCCTCGTCAAAGGTTGATAACCCCACTAATCAAAAGGAGGATCTGGGCCGCTCATGACTGTGAGCACAGCTGATATATCAGTTTTACACTCTCGAGAGGTTGCACAACTTTACCCACAAGTCGTGAGCTACGCTAGTTGTTCATCACACTTCCTTAGGTGAGATGGCTAGCAAGCACACTACGAGACCGTTACAAAGGACACGTTGGTAAGGTGTAACCGCTAAGGATTCTGGATCAGCAACGATGGGGCCCACCTCCGGGGGTACAAGACACACAGCACAGACCAAGCCGGAGGAGCAGGGACCATTGAAGCTTACCACCCCTCTTGCCCACGCAGGTAAGTTACTCCCGAACCAAAATGACCTAATTAATAAGTCAAGACCGTCCCATACCAGTCTTGTGGTTGCGCGGTTGTCCCAGGTTGTCGCTCTATGAACCGGTCCTTATGGAGAGTGGCCAACCAAGCACTAAGCACCGTGCTGGCCCCCTAAACCATGTTTCTAATAAAAACATCTTTTAAGGAGACGTGAGCCACTCAAGCACACAGCACAGAGGGCCACTCTCAGAGTTAAGTTGCATATAACCATTAATCAAATTTAATTAAAAAGGACCAAGTGTGTTATGGCGCAGCAACCTAGCACAACTAACCAAAATGCAACCCCAAGGATATATATAAGGGATATAAAGGTGGCTAGGAAGTCCTTATAGGTATACAGTATTAAAATGCAGTATGAAATTGTATTTAAAAGTGATAGGAGGTTCATGTTATACTTGCCTTCCTCGTACTCTCCCGGCTACTGCTCGAACTGCTCGGAAGACGGCTGCTCCTGGTACTGCTCCAAAGGCTCCGCGTCTACTCACGATCATCAAACATAGCCCACACATACACACATGCATAGCAAGAACAAACTATAAGAAAACAGTACACCAATACAACAGAACAGCACATGAAACTAGCCTAGAACAAATCTACGCGTTACAACGATCGCGTGCATATAAAGAACACCTAAAACGGAGCTAAAACGCGAAAACTGCGCTTAAAACAGGATCCAGGGACCTATTTGTAAGAAAAACTGAGCAACCAGGGGCTTCCGCACAAAAACCGAGGACTAAAACGTAATTAAAGCCTAGATCTAGGGGCTAGCGCGGAAAAACTCAAGAGATGGACTGCGGGTTCAATTTCCAGGAAGCGCAGGGGCTTAAACGGGAATAAAAGGACCCTTCTATAAATACTTTTGACTAAGACTGGACGGCGGGTTAATTTCCCATAAACCCGAGGGTTCTTTAGCAAAAAGACAAGGCTGAAAGGGTATGATTTAATCTGGGCCCTCGGATCAGATCTGCACGGCCCAGATTAGAATCCATACGCGAAGGGGTACGGGATGATCTCAGCCTTTGGATCGAGATCGGACGGTCGGGAATGGATCTAGGTTTACAACTCGCGCGATCCACCGGATTTGAATTGGACGGCTGAGATTTAAAATCCCGGCGAACCGGTATGGGTGGATTTGATCCACTGGATCCAGATCTAAAGGTCACGATTTCACGAGATCCCGATCTAATCTGGGACGTGGGCTACCGATCCAACGGCCGGGGGAAATTGGGGACGCAGGTGGCGGCGATTGCTCGCCGGAGTTCGTCTCCGCGGCGGCGCCTCGCCGGCTTAGGCCGATCTCGGCCGTCCGACCCCCATCCAGGACGGGATCAAGTCCTGGAGAACGCTGGCGGCACGCGTAATCTATCTAGGCGATCAGCACGGCGGATTGGAGCTCGGGGCGGTGCTTCCCGCGGCGGAGGCGGTTCGGGTTCACGGCGGCCAGGGAACGCGCTTACGCGGAGGGAGAGGGGAAGGGGAAAGGGGCACGGCAGGAGCCTTACCACGCCTGGAAGCTGCGACGACGGCCTGCGGTGAGGGATTGGCGGCGCAGAGGTGGGATTGCGGCGGCGCGGGGCTCGGTCGATGGCGGCGCTGTCCTCGGGCCGAGCTGCGGCACGGTGGCGCTAGGGCACAGAGGAGAGCTGAGGGAGGCGGCGGAGGCTGAGAGGAAACGAGAGAGAACGGCCGGGCTAAGAAAAGGGCGGAGCGGCCTCGGCGTGCGGGTCGTTCGCGCAACGGCCTCCGCTCCTCCCGCGAATTCGATGCGGGTGGATCCAACCCAAGCGCGGCGGGCTTCTAGAAGGGAGAGGAGGCTCGGGCGCCGACCGGTGGGGCCTTGCGAGCGAGGGAAGGGGAGCTCCAGGGTGCGGCGGGGTGGCCCACGGTCAGCGGCAGGGCGGCCGGACCGGCGAGGGGAAAAACAGAGGAGGGGAGGAATCGGGCGCTGGGAGGAAGGGGAAGGGGAGGCGCCGACAGGTGGGCCCGGAGTGGCAGCGAGAGGGAGAGAGAAGGGAGCGCGGGGCTGAGGGGGAAACGGGCCGGGGTCGTGGCCCACGCGGGGGAAGAGAGAAAGGGAGGGTGCTGGGCCTCGGGTTTGGCCCACGCGGGAAGAAAGGGGGAAGAGAGGGAGAGGGTTTTGGGCTGGGCTGAGGGAGAGAGAAGTGGGCCGGCTGGCTGGGCTCCCTTCTATTCCTTTTCTTTTTCTACACTCCACTAATTCAAACAAACTATTTGAATTCAAACTACAATTTGAATTCAAATCCATAAATTCAACACAATTAAAATAATGCTGCGGCATGAATGCACAAACACTTTAATCCTATGATATATTTTATTTCCTTATGTTATAAATTGCTTTAAATGCCACCAAAAATTAAAGAAAAGCCTGGAAAATTTATTTAAGCCCAAATAAATTCGTTAAAATTTAAGGAAATTACCTCAGGGTGTTACAAACCTACCCCCCTTACAGGAATCTCGTCCCGAGATTCGAATAGGCTAGCTAGCGAAGAGATCGGGATATGTCTTCCTCAGCTCATCTTCTCGCTCCCAACTAGCCTCATCCTCCGTATGATGACTCCACTGAACACGGCACATCTTGATCTTCTTGTTTCGAGTGACTCTCTCAGATGTCTCCAAAATCTTCACCGGATGCTCAACATAGGTCAGATCCTCCTGCACATCCAACCCTTCTATCGGCGCTTGCTCTTCTGGCACTCTCAAGCACTTCTTCAGCTGAGACACGTGAAACACATCGTGCACTCCTGAGAGATTGAGTGGCAACTCCAGACGATATGCCACCTCACCTTTCCGTTCCAACACCTTGAACGGACCAATGTATCGAGGAGCTAGCTTCCCTCGTACATTAAACCTGCGGATTCCTCTCATCGGCGAGACCTTCAGATATACATGATCACCCACTGCGAAGGTCAAATCTCGACGACGAACATCCGCATAACTCTTCTGACGAGTCTGAGCGACCCTCAGATTCTCTCGCACCTGCTGTACCAACTGTTCTGCCACTTCAACAATATCTGGGCCAAATACCTGCTTCTCACCAATCTGATCCCAATACAACGGAGTCCTGCATTTCCGACCATACAGGGCCTCAAACGGGGACTTCTTCAGACTAGCCTGATAACTGTTGTTATAAGAAAACTCTGCATATGGCAGGCATTTATCCCAGCTGGTACCATACTGGATAGCGCAGGCTCGAAGCATATCCTCCAACACTTGGTTGGTTCTCTCTGTCTGTCCATCTGTCTGAGGATGATAAGCAGTACTGAAGCGCAGCTTCGTATCCAACGAATCGTGCAACTGCTCCCAGAACCGTGAAGTGAACTGAGATCCTCGATCAGATATGATCTTCTTAGGAACCCCATGCAGACAGACAATCCTGGAGATGTACAACTCTGCGAGTCTAGCGCCAGAGTAAGTAGTGTTCACCGGAATGAAGTGAGCAACTTTCGTCAATCGATCCACTACTACCCATATGGAGTTGTACCCTTTCTGAGTACGAGGCAAGCCAACAATGAAGTCCATAGTGATTTCCTCCCATTTCCACTCTGGAATCTTCAACGGCTGCAATAACCCTGCTGGCCTTTGATGCTCTGCCTTGACACGCTGACAAGTGTCGCAGATAGCCACGTACTCCGCAACGGAACGCTTCATTCCGGACCACCAGAATCGTTCCTTCAGGTCGTAATACATCTTCGTGCTGCCAGGATGGATAGAATATGCTGTATCGTGGGCCTCACTCAGAATCAATTTCCTGAGATCTGCTACGTCCGGCACACATATACGACCCTTGTACCACAAGGTACCCTGATCATCCTCCCTGAAATGTGGAGCCTTGCCAATCTTGAGCAACTCACGAATCTCCTGCAGCTTCTGATCTTCCTTCTGATGCTGCCTGATCTCTGCCTCTAGAGTGGGTTCTGCCTCGAACGATGTACCCGAGGTATGATGCAAGAAACCCAGACTCAACTGCTCAAACTCCTCGCATAACTCCTGAGGCATCTGAAAAGCCACGGCCATGTTAACATAGCTCTTCCTGCTCAGAGCGTCTGCTATAACATTAGCCTTGCCCGGATGATAGTGAATCTCCAGGTCGTAATCCTTGACCAACTCTAGCCATCTTCTCTGCCGCATATTCAGCTCACTTTGAGTGAAAATATACTTGAGACTCTTGTGATCGGTGTAAATATCACACCTCTGCCCAAACAAGTAATGCCTCCATATCTTCAGAGCATGCACAACGGCGGCTAACTCCAGATCATGAGTGGGATAATTCAACTCGTGCCGGCGCAACTGCCGCGAAGCATAAGCTATCACTCTGCCTTCCTGCATCAGAACGCAACCAAGACCATCCCTCGAAGCATCACAATACACTGTGAACCTCTTGCTCTGGTCTGGCAGAGTAAGGACTGGCGCCGTAGTCAACCTCTTCTTCAGCTCCTCGAAGGCACTCTGACGCTCATCAGTCCAAGAGAAATCCACACCCTTCTCCAACAAGGAAGTCAAAGGCTTCGCAATCTTGGAGAAATTCTCAATGAACCTCCGATAATAACCTGCTAAGCCCAGAAAAGAGCGGACTTCCTTCACCGTCTGTGGTATAACCCAGTCAAGCACATCCTTCACCTTCCCGGGGTCCACAGCAATACCTCCCTTGGAGATAACATGACCGAGGAATGGGACCTCGTCAATCCAGAACTCGCACTTGCTGAGCTTGGCATACAGCTTGTGCTCTCTGAGCCTCTACAACACAAGCCTCAGATGTTTCTCATGCTCTGCTTCTGACTTGGAATATATCAGGATATCATCAATAAATATCACCACAAAGGTGTCCAGATAATCCATGAAAACCTTGTTCATCAGATGCATGAAGAAAGCCGGAGCATTAGTCAAGCCGAAGGACATGACCGTATACTCGTATAACCCATACTTGCAGGTGAATGCCGTCTTCTGAATATCCTCAGGACAAATCTTCAGCTGATGATAACCCGAACGCAGATCAATCTTCGAGAATACACAAGCACCCTAAAGCTGATCAAAGAGATCCTCAATACGGGGCAATGGATGCTTGTTCTTGATGGTGACTGCATTCAGATCCCGATAATCGACGCACATTCTCTTCGCGCCATCCTTCTTCTCTACAAGCAATACAGGAAAAGCCCAAGGAGAGAAACTGCGATGGATATAACCCTTAGCTAGCAACTCGTCGACAGTCTTCTTAACCTCCTCATGCTCGACGGTAGCCATACGATAGGGCCTCTTAGCAATAGGAGCTGTGCCAGGCAAGAGATCAATAGAAAACTCAATGTCGCGATCAGGCGGCATACCTGGCAAATCATCCGGAAAGACATCCGGGAATTCAGACACCACGCGAATACCATCCGTGGGTCTAGCCTCCATCTGATGAAGAAATCCAGAAGGCTCTGTGGCACCGACAGTGACCTCCTGACCATCCGGTGCTGACAGAAGAACCGTCCTCTGAGCACAATCTATTCGGACTCCCCACTTAGCAAGAGTCTCCATTCCAAGGATCACATCAATGCCCTTGGTGTCTAGCACCATCAGATTCGCACTGAAATCTACCCCCCTTATGGCCACACTGACTCTGGGACAGAAGACATGAGACCTCAACTGTCCTCCCGGTGAAGATACTAACATGCACCTCTTTAATGTGCTAGTAGGAATACCATGATGCTCAACAAAAGACTGAGTGATGAAAGAATGTGTAGCACCGGTATCAAAAAGCACTGTAGCAGGATGGGCATTAACCATGAACGTACCAATAACCACGTTGGGAGCCTCGGCCGCTGACTCGGCCGTCACGTGGTTCACCCTGCCCTGAGCTGGGGCCTTGGGCGGTGCTGCACGCCCCTACTGTCCTGCCTGCGCCTTCCGAGGGCAGACGTTGGCGTAGTGCCCTGGCTCGCCGCAGTGGAAGCACACTCGCGGAAATGCAGCGGCCTGCTGCCCAGGAGGAGTGGGCGCTCCCTGCCTCTGAGCTGGTGGAGCCGGAGGCGCCGGAAGCCTCTGACCCTGTCCCGCCTGCTGCTGCTGCTGAGGACGAGGCGGAAACTGATGCCGCTGCTGGTACTGCTGGGGCGGCCTCTGCTACTGCTGCTGCTGCTGCGGAGGGTGCTGGTAGCGGGGACGGGTGTTGCTGCCCGAAGAGGATGGAGCCATCTTCCTCTTCTTATCCTCAATCTCCCGGCGCTTACGCTCGGTGTTGAGGGCCGCGTCAACCAGCTGGTTGAAGTTGTCAAAGCGGTGGTTCAGCAACGCATACTGGATGTGATCATCCAGTCCCTCCTTGAAGTACTCCTGCTTATCGCCATCACGAGCGACGTCAGCAGGGGCGTAGCGGGCAAGCTGAAGGAAACGGTCACGATACTCCGTCACCGTCATCGATCCCTGAAATAGCGAACACAGATAACAAAGATGGAAATCGCTCAATTGGTCAGGTTACAAAAGAAATCAAGGATGGATCAAGCTCAAAAGGAATGGTAGGGAATTCCGTTAAATTTTACCTGCTTAAGAGCACGGAACTCCTTCTGCTTCATCTTCATGATGCCCTCAGGAATGTGATGGTTCCTGAAACGCTCACAGAACTGGTCCCACGTGAGAGCCTCACGATCTCGAGCTGGGTAGGACTCCCACCAGTCAAGAGCGGAGCCTCGCAGCTGCCCTGCTGCGTAAAGGACTCGCTCCCGGTCGTCGCACTGCGCAACAACCAACTGGCGCTCCACCGAACGAAGCCAGTCGTCCGCCTGGAGTGGATCCGTGGCGTGTGAGAAGGTCGGAGGATGACCTCTCAGGAAATCCGCACGCCGATCACGAGGCTGAGGTGGCGGAGGAGGCGGTGGCTGAGCATGGATCTGCTGCAGAGCCTGAACGGTGTTGTTCAGGGTCGCCATCATTTGCATCTGGAGCTGGAAGAACTGCTCCCGGGGTCAGTGGTGGAGGCATCGGTAACGCTGACCGGTACTCTGGTGGTTCTGCTCCTGCTGGTCAGAACCGGAACCGGTGCGCCTGGTGTTCACCATCTGATTGCAACAAACGAAATTTATGAGAACGAGATATTGTGCAGCTGCGGAAATGAAACTTCGGAAAGATATGTCAGAAAGGAAGGAATATAGGTTTTACCCCCCCAACGTTCTAACTCAATTTTATTGTTTAGTTCAAGTGGGGTTAGGTCGATTTGCATGAACAAGTTTAACTACTAGCCTATACAATCAACCAAAAATCCAAATCAGACATTTGCACAATAACAATCATTCAATATTCACAACTTAGTCGAGCTTTCCACACTACTCGACTAACACACTCGTTCTAGCGTATTTTCATAGGGACAACCTAAACTTATAAATTACAGGATTAGGCGACTCAGGCCAACGTCTACGGAAAGCTCAAGCTACCCTCAGAAAAGACGGGGGAGATAGCAAAGCTAGGGATTAAGACTCAAGGAATAGGAGCAGAGAAATGATGGCTGAAGATTTGCGGAGGCAAGCAGGAGAACAGAAGTCCTAAACTCGACCAATTCTACCTAGGCTTCGTCCTACAGTCAACACGGCTCTGATACCAATCTGTCACACCCGATTTATAAGAACATAAATCGAGCAATCATATATGCGCCAGGACCAAGTCACGCATATATACAACAGATTATCAAGATATCACAACACATGTCACGAATAACATTAATATAAACGTAAATGAATCAATAATATGAATTATTTTTATTACAACCGAATCAAGAATCGGTTCAAGAGTTGCGGAAGCGTAAAAGAGATACATGAAGAGCTGGGCGCCACAGGGACGTCGACTGGGAGACAAACGCCTAGAAGTTGTCGAAGCCGCTGACGTAGTCCTCCACGTTGCCGGGCCACTGAGCAGCAGTCGAAGATATCCAAAAATAGAACAGAAGAGTAGAGAGGCAAGTGTGAGTACAAACTCGTACTCAACAAGTATAACACGAGCATGAGGCTCTAAGGTTAGCTGACTCAACTGCATTAGCTTTTAATCTTGGCAAATTTTATTAAAGCTAAATACTACAAGTGGATGAGTTACCATAACCCAAATTGCATAAGAATTAATCAATATTAATTGAGAACTACTGAGAAACCATCCAAACCAAACCACCCGGGGAATCGCCCTCGCAAAGGTTGATAACCCCACTAATCAAAAGGAGGATCTGGGCCGCTCATGACTGTGAGCCACAGCTGATATATCAGTTTTTACACTCTCGAGAGGTTGCACAACTTTACCCACAAGTCGTGAGCTACGCTAGTTGTTCATCACACTTCCTTAGGTGAGATGGCTAGCAAGCACACTACGAGACCGTTACAAAGGACACGTTGGTAAGGTGTAACCGCTAAGGATTCTGGATCAGCAACGATGGGGCCCACCTCCGGGGTACAAGACACACAGCACAGACCAAGCCGGAGGAGCAGGGACCATTGAAGCTTACCACCCCTCTTGCCCACGCAGGTAAGTTACTCCCGAACCAAAATGACCTAATTAATAAGTCAAGACCGTCCCATACCAGTCTTGTGGTTGCGCGGTTGTCCCAGGTTGTCGCTCTATGAACCGGTCCTTATGGAGAGTGGCCAACCAAGCACTAAGCACCGTGCTGGCCCCCTAAACCATGTTTCTAATAAAAACATCTTTTAAGGAGACGTGAGCCACTCAAGCACACAGCACAGAGGGCCACTCTCAGAGTTAAGTTGCATATAACCATTAATCAAATTTAATTAAAAAGGACCAAGTGTG